>NW_009649207.1:0-556 GCF_000708025.1 Charadrius vociferus | reverse complement strand
TTTTTTGACAATGGAATGGCCTCTTTGGCACCAGGCCTGCTGGCATCAGACGGGGTTTGTCTCACTCAAAGGGGGAGAAGGGTCTTTGCTCAAAAGTTAGCAGGGCACATTGACAGGGCTTTAGACTAGACTTGACGGGGAAAGGGGGTGTTCTCAGGCCTGACAGTGACAAGCCAAGGGACGATGCTCCAAGGATAGAGGAACGGGGTGCTGGTGAGGGCCTGCAGCTGTTTGCTCTGAGGTGTGCTGGCTACGCTGCAGCACCCTTAAAAGTCTTATGTAGATGTGCCAGGAGCTGCTGGGGTAACAGGAGGCAATGGGGGGGCAGCGTTAATTCATGGCAAAGGAATGCCTCGCCTGGAGAGCAGCGCAAAGGAATTGCAACTGCTCCAGCCAAGCCAGCCTCAAGGAGGACAGGGCTGGAATGCCTCTGTGCAAATGCAGGTAGGGTGGGGAGCGAACAGGAGGAGCTAGAGATGTTAGCATGCCTCCAAGGCTACGATCTCAGATCTCATTGGCACCAGGGAACCGTGGTGGGATGGCTCCTGCGACTGGA
>NW_009649206.1:165698-191256 GCF_000708025.1 Charadrius vociferus | reverse complement strand
TATTATGATTGCTGTCAATGGTACTACTGTAATGACCAATGACAGATGGACTTTGATGAGACTGAGTAAAGTGCAGGGATAATGTAATAAGAACTGACCTCAGCAGCTGGCGCTCAACAACTTCCTTGAGATTGACATCTTCAACCTGCAGACTGTGGGTATGGGCTGCACCGGGTACACCAGCCATGAGCTTCAAATACAGCACACACCAGTCCAGCACCACACACCATCTCATGTGCCCTGAGAGACTCTTCTCACAGATGGAGCCTACCAACATGGACTAAGTGAGCTCAATGGACATTTTAGAGGGATGGCCCATAGGCTATGGGAATGAAATCTGTATGTGTATATATGTACATATATATATAAAAGACAGGGGAAAGTGGTGGTAATTAATTTGGAACTGTAAGATCTGGGCATGGTGTAGATGGTATGCAATAAGGGGTGGATAATGTCCTGGTTCCAGCAGGGATGGGGTTAATTTCCCCAGGGATGTGGCAGGGGACACAGGTATTCCATACCACGTGACCCGTGCCCAGGCTATAAGGGGGAGCTAACTGGGGAGGGGACAGCAGTCACTGCTGGATGGTGAGCGGTGGTACTGTAATCGCGTCTGTATATCCCTTTATCGGTGTTACTGTTTTCTCTTCCCTTTTGCTGTTCTGTTAAACCACCCTATCTCAACCCACGAGTTTTGCCTTTTTCTTCGAATTTTTCCCACAGCTGTGGGGGTTGAATGAGTGGTCACATGGTTCTTTGTTGCCAGATAAGGCCAAAACACGACATTGTGCAAGATTGGGTCTTGGCTCATACTGAATTTGGAAGACTAACTCACTTTTTCCTCCATGCCCACTATAAGCTCAATTTCTGTCTATGCTAAAAGCACTGATAAGTATCTCATATACCACTTTACAAATGCATCACTGTCACATGAAGTTCAATAGGTCTCTTAGTCTTTCCTTTCTTCTTTCCCACTCTCCAAATACTTTCTGGTACCTTCAGGACCAACTGTGCTTCTTGTTACTCTGGGCTGTATCATGTTTTTGTTTCAGATCTACTTGTAAATATAATTGTTTTACATGTTGCTGGTCATTTAGGCATCATATCTGTAAGAGATGACATATCATATCTAACAACATAGGTACAATCTTCATCTAAGCTCACCCTTTTCCTGTATTTTTATGAATGCATCTTTTTTTTCTGTCCTAACAGTTATAGTTTGTCCTTTTAGAATACTGCCATAATGATCATTTTCCAGCCCTTTATCCTCTATTTATAGTATTTGTTACTAGAAGATCAACTTTTACCTATAAAACATTCATTATATTGGTGTCGCTTTCCCTTCTTTTATGATGTTTTTGTACTTGGGAGGATTTCCACATGACATAATATTCATTGCATTTCCTTAAATACGTCCTCAAAACTCCGCTCATCTATGATAGATAAAGTATTGACTGTGTTGCCAGTTAAAGGAATGCAAAATAGTGTCAGTTTTTCTGTCTTTCTTTGTCCATTTCTTACTTGTTTCATCTTATACATAGGTTACAGAAACCTATGGGAAAGGCAAAGTTTGAAATACTCAATTTATTTTGTGTTTCTAAAGTTCCCAGCAAAATGGCATTGCAATTCCAGGTATTCCAGGTATTCCAATTCCAGGAATAACTTTGTTAGACTTTGTATGATTTTGATTGGGTGGGAGAGTGTTAACCTTTGGAAGAAAAAATGGTACTTTTTCAGCAACGAGCTTGGACTATCATAACATTGCTGTTCATGTTCAAGATCTTGTGGATTCATACAAAAAGTTGGGGTTTTTTTCTCAGTGTCATGATTCCTACCCAAATAGGCTATTGCCTAGGACTTGCTCTTCAAAGGACATCTCTAATTTCTGTTGACTTTACTATGTAACTATACTATATGAGCAACTTTCAGTGGAAGTGTTTCCTTACATTTCCTCTCAAGAGGATATCCAACCAATATTTTCAGTTTCACTTTCTTCTTGGTTTTCTACCTTCTTGCAGAAACGTTAGTGTGTCCAGTGTGTATGGAGAACATGATGATTCCATAAGGACACAGAAAAGCGTTTTTCATGACAAAAACCCAAGTTGTATAATCTTGAGTGTGTGAGGAAGCACACAACCTAGTAGCACTGAGTGGAAGGAGATTCCTGCCATTAGATCAGTTTATTTTTAATATGCTTGCAAAGTCTGGAAAAGGAGTAGGCCACTGCATGCAGACTTTAACCATGTCTGATTTCAGAAGTAGTTTGTAGTAGTTTATAACCACAGACATTATAATTTGAGGGTTACTATTTTCTGAGAAACCACTAAAATTGCAGTCTGTGGTTGCATTTCCTAGATAAAATTTAGTACTGCCACCTGATCCTTGTGTGGAAACAAAAGGATTTTCCTATAAAATTGCAAACCATCATTTTTTATTTATTTATTTTTTAATACTGACTGGAGTTCTCTGGTATATACAGTACACTGTTTTTTCTTTTTGTCTTCCTGCAGATATATATATTGCGATTATGTGATTGTGATTTTGTAAATTTGTCGGTTGAGTACTTGAATAACATAATTTTATTTTTTTATTTGGTATTCTAATCTTGTAACTATGTCAAGCACATGTATATAAAGTCCTGTAAAAGAACCTAACTTTGTGACTGTAATTTAGTGCTCCAGCCTCTGATCAGATATTAGAAAAAAAAGGGGGGGGGGGGGGGGAGAATCGCACCTCAAGTGCAATTTGTGGAGTTCTCTTCCTCAGCTTCTTATGGGAAACTGGGCTTTCCCATTTTCTTGAATCTATTACAGTAAGACTAAGAGCCTCAAATAATGCTGTACCCTTTTTAGCTAAAGATGAAATAAAGGCTAATTTTTACCTTTGCAACCAAAATTTAAATTAGGATAAAATCTAAACGTAGATATAGCATAACAGGAAAGAGAAAAGAAAGAGATGAAGGAAAAGTAGGCACATCACTGATGGGATGTACATGCAGCTAAGACTTTGTTAAACAGTAGTAATAGGTAATATCAGAATTTAAATAATCTTCGTATCAGGTCATAATTTACTGTAATGACTGACAGAAATATAGCGCAGACAGATGGTGACTTTAAGAACTTAGAGGAGACCACTTCATGAAAGGTTGTATAGAAGAGGGAGTGAAGATTATTTTCACACAAGGAAAAGCTGATATCACTGATTAATTTGAAGGACAGGGGAAAAATACGTGACTGAGTTGGCTAGGGGACTGGGTGTCGTATGATTTTTGCTGTTTGAAGCCTTCTGAAAACTGGATGGAAAGGACAAAAGAGGTTTCTTCCCATTTTATTGATACCACAGCAAAGCTGTCTTTTGATAGTCGAGTGGTCTGTCATTGTTACACAGAAGTCTATGTTTGCCCATTGTGAGCTGCAAGTAAGGGACAGTGCAAACTAAATCAGCCACTTCAGTAATGTTGTCTGTTTTTTAAGACATAAGCCTGGGAAGAAAGCTGCATGTTTTCTTGTACTGTTTCATTTCTCCTGAATTTAGCAAGCAGGATAATCTTTAAACTCAATCGAGAAACAGACATTCAAATCACAGAGAAATAGAACTGTATGATTCATCCTAGAGTATGGTTGGTGAAGTTTAATCACCAAAAATAAGAAGTGTTCTGGACTGTTACCAGGAGTCTGGTAAATAGAAATGTTCAGATGAAGCCCACTAAAGTATGAGTCTACAATCATATAGGATTGTCTAGTCTGATGGCTACATGATCTGTCAGTTGAATTGTCATGGCAGACTGTGACTATTAATATAATTTTCAGATTATAAGTATAGTTAATATGTATCTGAAAGAGTGAGATTTCAGTTCTGCTTTCATTATGTAACCTATATTAATTTTGTATTATGAAGTAATAAATGTTTATTTACTTCGAAGATATATCAATATTTCTTTTGGCTAACTAGAATGTGGTAGATGAATCATAGAATTGTTTAGGTTGGAAATTACCCTTAAGATCATCAACTTAAACTGTTAACCTAACACTGCCAAGTCCACTACTAAACCATGTCCCTAAGCACCACATCTACACATCTTTTAAATACCTCCAGGGATGGTGACTCAACCACTTCCCTGGGCAGCCTGTTCCAGTGCTTGATAACTCTTTTGGTAAAGAAATTTTGCCTAATATCCAATCTAGCCTCCTGGGTCACAACATGAGGATTTTTCCTCTCATCCTATCACTTGTTACTTGGGAAAAGAGACCAACACCCACCTCACTTCAGCCTCCTTTCAGGTAGTTGTATAGAGATAGAAGCATCCTTTTCTCCGGTTCCCTCAGCTGCTCTTCATAAGACTTGCACTCAGACCCTTCACCCTCTCATCCTATCACTTGTTACTTGGGAAAAGAGACCAACACCCACCTCACTTCAGCCTCCTTTCAGGTAGTTGTATAGAGATAGAAGCATCCTTTTCTCCGGTTCCCTCAGCCGCTCCTCATAAGACTTGCACTCAGACCCTTCACCAGCTTTGTTGCTCTTCTTTGGATGCACTGCAGCACCTCAATGTCTTTCCTGTAGTGAGGGGCCCAAAACTGAACATCGTATCCAAGGTGCGGCCTCACTACTGCTGAGTACAGTGGGATGATCGCTAGTCCAGCTGGCCATACTATTTCTGATACTGCCCAGGATGCTGTTGTCGTTCTTGGCCACCTGGGCACACTGCTGGCTCATATTCAGCCAGCTGTCAACCAACACCCCCAGGTCCTTCTCCACCGGGCTGCTTCCCAGCCATTCCTCCCCAAGCCTGTAGTGCTGCATGTGGTTGTTGTGACCCGAGTGCAGGACCCAGCACTTGGCCTTGTTGAACCTCATACCATTGGCATCAGGCCGTCGATCCAACCTGTCCAGATCTCTCTGTAGAGCCTTACTACCCTCAAGCAGATCAACACTAGTACAAGTCTGCACTTAGAGGGAAAATGAGAGGACTCTTTTCCATGTGCTGCTCTCCAAACCCTCCCTCAGAGCATCTGCAACATGGCCACAATGGCTATCTGTTTTGCTTACCCATTTATGCGCTGGATCCTCAGTTCATCTATCTCTGTGGTGCAGTAACAGAGGAGATTAATTTTGGCCCGTAGGGAAAAATAATGTAACAACATTATTTTCAATTTCTGAGTATTGCAATAGTTACCAGGTTTTTTCTCCAATTTTCACGTGTATGTTTTTGAAGGACTATGGAGCTTTTTGCCAAAAAAAAAAACCCAACCAAACCACAAAACCCAAAAAACCCCAACCTTTTTTTTCCGAAAAAGTAATATTTCTGAATAGCTATAAAGAATAAAATATGCTATATTTTTATTCTTTAAAAAGAAAATAAATTTCATCCATTGAAATTATGATTACAGCTTACCATTTATGCTAAATGTGAATGCACTAAGTAAGCTTGGTGATACTGTTAATAGACATATGTGACACAAATCCCTGCTCCACTCTGCAGGTGCACCACTAGTGTTTCTGCTAATTCACAGAATCACACAGAATCACAGAATGGTCAGGGTTGGAAGGGACCTCTGGAGATCATCTAGTTCAACCCCTCTGCCAGAACAGGGTCACCTACAACAGGTTGCACAGGACGGCATCCAGGTGGGTTTTGAATGTCTCCACAGTGGGAGACTCCACAACCTCTCTGGGCAGTCTGTACATTCCACTGTTGAATATCTAGCACGAAAGCATAGGAATTTCCAAGGCCACTACCTGATTTCTGAGACCCTCTTGGTCTCCCCTCCAATTCATTTAACATTGTGTGATTATTTTTACAGGATGTTTTGTAGGTTTATGAAAATGTTACATTTTTGTATGGTTCGTTTTCAGGTATCTTATGTTTGTGACTTCATTTTCTTGAATTCTGGAAACAAAACACTTGGCTAAATAGTGTTATTACTTATTTTATGAGTGGCTTTGGCATGCTGGGACTTAAGTTTTAGGACAGTAACTTTGGTACAGGAAGTTGTTTCATGAGCTGATAACTTACACAGATAAGTTGTATTGGCAGTGATAGAAGTGTTTTGAGAAGTGGTTTCTGGCTTTCTCTACCGTGATGCAATTCTAGTACTGAATCAGATTTGATGTCGGGTAATTCCCATTTGGGGAATGGGTGAGTGTCCATTGTTGCTTTTTACTGCTGTGTACAGAATGCCCCTGGCATTTCCTAAAGCTTCAAAACAAATTTATTGTCATTAGGACTCTGGCTATTGTGATGTTAGGAAAGCCCTTACGTAAGTTCTGAACAGCCATGTAATATGGAGAGAAGGAGGCTGAGGGTCGACCTCATTACAGCTTCCTGAGGAGGGGAAGTGGAGAGGGAGGTGCTGAGCTCTTCTCCCTGGTGTCCAGTGGCAGGACGAATGGGAAAAGCTGCATCAGGGGAGGTTCAGACATGATATTAGGAAGCATTTCTTTACCAAGAGGGTTCTCAAACACTGGAACAGGTTTCCTAGAGAGTTGGTCAATGCCCCATGACTGTCAGTGTTTAAGAGGCATTTGGACACTGCCCATATTAATTTGCTTTAATTTTTGGTGAGCCTTGAAGTGGTTAAGCAGTTGAGCCCGATGATCGTTGTAGATCCCTTCCAACTGGAACTATTCTGTTCTATTTCTATTCTGTTCTATTCATAGCAACTAGAACATGCCTGCTTCTGTTGTAATGTAATACCTGTATTTCTTCCTTTTCTTCTGTTCTCAGGCAACATGATGTATCTATTAACACAGCTTTAAGTGATTATTTCACTCTTCTTTAGACCTTTTAGTGATTAAAGTACTGAATTTATAAATTTTTGTGAAGGTATTGCATACATTTAGGATAACTATCATTGAGAAAGGAGTGTGGTCATAATACAATTTTTGTATGAAGGAAAAGGATGACCTGTATTACCTTTTTGAAATACTTTGAATATTTACAGTTACATGTTTTCCTTTTAAAAAGGAAATTGTCAAGGAAGCATTAATGGAGGAGCAAAAACGAAGTGAAAAGGCAATCGAAGAAGCAGTGAAAAGGACAAGAGAGGAACTGATGGAATATATTAAAGAGCAGAAAAGGGTGAGTTACCAGTGGTTAATGAGTCTCACTACGTACAATGAGAAATTGGTGAAGTTTATTAATCCTGAAACCTGTCTTAAAATGCACAAGAAAACAGAATCAGGAGTTATGTCTTCAGATTTGTCACTCCTTTTTTCAAACAATTTGTTACTATGATATATTTCTTCATGTATATTTATAGAATTTTAGTTCATCACTAGCCAAAAAGCCCAAAACATGCACACAAAGGTATCTCAACCCATATTATATGAGAGCCTGAAAATGTATTGGAATTCTACTGAGCATGGTTTATAGCCAATGCACTGGTCTTGTTATGAAGTGTTGTAATGTTCGGAAACTTGGTTTCAGGTATTCTGTTAATGCTACATACTTGCAGTTTAATACGTCTATATAAACAGTAAAATGTAACTTAAAAAACAGTTTAATTTGCTTTCAGTAAGAGGAGAAAAAACTAACACCCTTCTCGAACCCTTTGAGGCTCTTTATAAAAATATAAACAAAAAAATAATTTAAAAACCCTCTTTTATATGGTGGTAGCAGCCCATGATCAAATTTATTTATTTCAGTATTCTCAATAAACAAAATCACTAGGCTTGAATCTAATTGGTAATGTTGTCCTGAGAAGGAAGTAGAAATAATGTGTTTGGCCTCTTATATTCCCTGCTGTTATGGGCTTAACAGTATTATGGGAAATATGATTTAACTTCTAAAGTTGTACTCTACTACTATTTAAGATTAGTATTGGATGAGCTCTGTTCTATTATGCTGTGTGTGGAGAAGTTTACATTCAGCAGTATGAGTCTTATTGGCAAACATCTAAACAGACATCTGGGGAAAACACGATCCATAAGGATGTTCGAGCTTATTTATGTCTGAAGTTGGTAATTTACAAAGGAAAAGCTGTGGGGAAAGTGAAAATCAGTCTACTATTTTAAAATAGCTTCTGTCATGAGTAAACTTGTCAACAGGACTACTAGTTTAGATCATCTGGTCTATATAATGCAGACTCCTCACTGTTGACAGCTAGATCAGACCATTTTGAGAAGACGGTAATTTCCTGCAAACACTTCAATAGCAACTCATCTGTCCTTAATCTTAGATTTACATTTGCATCAGGAATGGAGAGTTTCTTCCATTTTCTTTCCACCTACACACAATTGTTTGTTTAACAGTCTCTTAGTATATGGTAAATATGCATGGAATTATTTGAGTTAGTAGAAAGTTACTTAGTAAAAAGCAAGTAATTGGTGTTCCTTTGTCCTTATTCAGCACTTTTCAACCCCTTTCTTTCCTGATTTTTCAATGGGAATTCTTTAGACCTGAGGAAACTAAATGTCCTGCCTTTGATAAAATTCTTACCTCAATGTTGTAAGCATAAAATTTTTCCATAGGGTGTAAGTATCATACACCCCATACCTATCCATCATATTTCAAAGCCTTTCACAGATAAATAGCTCAGAGTTAAACTAAGTAGTTTTACACATAATATGTTTGACATTGTTACCTGCAAGTAAGTCACATTCAGTATCAGTGAAACAAAAAGGGATTTATAGTCTCTGTTCGTATTTTCTTATGCTCAAACAAGCAAACTTCAATGCATTTATTTTTTTACTAATCCTAAAAATGAGAGGTGGGTCAGATTAAAATTAAGAGGATGCAACAATATAATCATGCTAAAATGCCCAACATAAGAAATGAACAAATGCAACTTGCTCTGTATTCAAGCCAAACAAAGTCTCTAAAGCTAGTGGAGAATTTGTTGGCAGTTCCTCACATTTCCTTAAAGGACACTGCAAGCTAAAACACAAAAATGAAACTGTGATGGCAACATATATTTTCACACAACAAATGAAAGATCAGCAATGCATTGCGTTTATACCTTTTTCATATTTCAGATATAATCCGAAATTTTTAAAGATATATAGCACTATATTGGCAACAGTTCAACTTACATACTGCAATCTTAGTTTTATTTTCTCTGTTCTATATTAAATGAAGAATTTTATACTTGAAAACTTTTTTTATGTTGTCACAGATAGCATCTTAAGAATTTGGATATCTTAAGATGTGAAGGAAATTTCGGTCAGGAATTTGACTCTTTATTATTTCATAATTATTTCTTAACCACCACCATTCCAAAGCACGCTTCATAAATCGAATAGAATAAGACTGTCATATCTGTTCAAAGACATCTTCCATAGCTATCAAACTTGTGGAGGTTTATATAAACATTCATAACACCTTGAAGAATTCTTCTGAGTCAAATTTGAATACACTTGCTACAACTATTAGCCTTGCTTTCTCCAGCATCCACATTCTGTCCAGAAAATTATCTGTATTAATAGCCTCAAGGTGTATTTGACCTTGTAGTATTGATACGTCCTTGTTTGCATATAAGTATCAGGAGGGCTGATAACCCTTCCTACTAGTGGGGTGGGAAATGAGAGGAGAGAGGTGGCATGTAGCACACAGGTAGAAAGGAGATAGGCACTGAAGTATGATTAAATGGCAAGCCACTACTTTCACTTTTGTCATAAAAATAAGTTTTATTCTTGGTTTGTATCCAGTGCATGGATACAGCACAGTATTCTGTGCCACCTATATCCATGAGACATGGATGTAGAGGGAAACAAATCTTTTCAGTTTGGTTAGAGGGGGTTGAGTAAAGAGTAAGGAAGCACTTGTCCATGAGTATCCAAAGTCTGTCTGTTTTGATGTGAGCTCAAGATTCACAAACTTATTTGTCAGTATTGTCTTTTGTTGCTTGATGTTCCTAATCCAATAATCTCTGGCCCTACATTGTGGTTTTCGGTCATCTGATTGCTCTGAAAACACGCAGTACTGTAACAAGCCCCAGCATATTAAGTGCCCAAGAGACAATAGATCACATAGGCCAGGCATTGAGGCTCACCGTGCCTGTGTTGCTGGTTGGACTAGGAAGCATTTACCAGCTTTTTGCATCGATTCTTTAGAAATTCAAGTGTTTGATTTATACTGAGCGTACGCAAAGGGACATTATGTTCCACCGGTTACGTGGAACAGCTCTGGGCTTTTTTTAAGGGTTAACAGTTTTGTTTTGCTAAATCACACTGATGTGGTAGCATACATTTGCGTGCCTTGTAGGCTCTTTGCGTTGTAGGCTCTTGTATGTGTGTGTGTGTGTATACATTCATATTTGTATTTATTACCTGGAGATCAGGGCGAGAAGTAGAGTCTAATGGCATGTAAAGTATGGCCTAGTATTACAATTCCCAAACTGTGATCACTGGACTATGAGAAAGAGGCGTAGCAGTGCCCTACGACCAATCTGCAGAACTGTATTGCTTTTGTAATATTTGTGGTTAAAGACTTGATTAACGTGTACATGATGCCCAGTTTTTATGGACTTCATGTGGGGCTTTGGCCCATTCACTTAACACTCCGCTTCCGTTTGTTAGTGCTGAATTAAGTGAATATAAACATAGCTTTGTCCCAAAGTGCAAGTTTTGTAAGCAGTTTCAAGGGACTTTCACATTTGTTGTTTGCTCCTGTGTGCAATGTAATTACAAGATTGACTGAAATTTTGGAGGTACGTTAAAATTATTGCAAATATGTGAGTGGGAGAACAAGAGAAGTAAGTTTCCTGTGTAAAGTAATGCTTGGACACCACCTTTGCACTTGTCATTTGCTTACACTCAGGCTCCTTTCCCTGATCCAAGATGTGTAGAAAATGAGGTGCAGCCTGCACCAGATGCACTAGTCCATGAAGCTGTAGAGTGGAAGACAGGAATTGTTATAAGGTAGTAAAGGTGAATTTTCAGAATCTATTGGTCTGAGGGAAGCTAAGCCAGCTGATTTACAGGAGTAATGGTTAATTTCTGAATAGGATGTGAACTTGAAATTAAAATGCATAATAGTAGGAAAGTAGTATCTGAATAAAATAAAATCAATATTTGAGTATATTAATCTCCCCTGCTTCTCAATCTTTTTTTGAAGTAAGGAAAGCATTCCTAAAGGCCGTGTTTTGGCTTTTTCTTTGTATTCACAATGTGGAGCTACAGATTTTTCTGGTTTATGCAGTTTTGCTTAGTGCCTGCTGTTCTGTGAAGACAATTCCTGAAAGATATTTTAATTTTATATGCCTAGCTGAGATGACTTTTCTTAATTAATTGGCAGATAGAAAGCAAGAAGAGCAACTTAACAAAAACTATTTTTGAATAATTCAAAAGGTCTGAAAAGATTGAATTAAGTGAATTTTGGTCTATTCAGTGTTTTCAAATGAAATAGTTGAGATCTTCAATGCCAACCACTAATTACTGAAGATTATTTTTTAATTTTTTAAAAAATATTTTAGATAGGTAGTCAAACGACATTTTGTATTTCTAGCAGGTGAAATAGTGCATGGATCCAATGGCATTCCAGCAGTAAAACATACTGGGAAGTAAATATTTCCATATAAATTATAGAATAGAATAGAATATTTCAGTTGCAAGGGACCTACGATGATCATTTAGTCCAACTGCCTCTAGTCCAAGTAACCTTTTGGTCTAGTTGTTAAAATGGACTATGCAGTGGAAAATATGCTTGTAGCTCTGATCCTGCGAAAATATGTTTGCGTACTCTATTTTATGCACTGTAATTGATCCTTTTTACTTCAGATGGCAAGAAGTGTAAAATTTTGTCATAAAAATTATTTCAGTATCAGACAAAGAAAATCTAGAAGTAGTCTCACACACAATTCATTGCTATAGAGTTAATGTTTAAACTGCTACTTTCAGTTCATGTCTCAAACTACTAATGTAAACTTGGTGACTTACAAGAAAAGATCAGTTATGGTTTTGTATGCAGATATATCACAGTTACTGTTAAATTTATTAATTCTAAGGAGGATGTATCACATTTTAAGATTGATATCTGAATTGTAAGCAGGTTTCACTTTTTCTGGCAGTATTGTGTATTTAAGAAACAAACAAAATAACACCAATTCAGTTGTTTCTCAAAATCAGAAAGTACCAAATAAGTCCAGTAAAAAAATCTGTGGTCAAACTACTGCCAGTATAAGTCTACTGATTTTTTTTTAACTTTTTTTTTTTTACTACACATGCCTGATGAACATTAGTAAACTTAAAATCTTGTCAGGGAGAGAAGGAACAGTAGAAATACGAAGTTTGGTTTTTAAGGTCAAATTCAAACTGTCTCTATTATGACAGATACAAAGTACATGTTCTGAAACCTACTGCATCTCAGGGTTCAAAAGAGAGCTTAAAGTTTCTGTCACAGTCTCATTAGTCTTTCATCAGTGAGAACTGAAGCAAGAATGCATAGCTTAGCCATACACCACAAAAATTTCCCCAGCAATTTAGCAATTATTGACTAAAACATATTTCACAAGTCCAGGGTTTGTTTAAAAACCGTGCAGTGATGGTTCTGGAGGTTCTGTTCATTCTGTGTCAGATTCTCTGATTTTGCACATTGGCTTCTGAAAGTACTTTTCTTTATAACTAGATATTTCAGAATGGGAAGGTTATATGACTGGAATGGACTTTTTGGGTTATCAAACCAATCTTTTGCCGTTGTATGTGATTCCTTTCCCAAGTGGTCATAGAGGTGTCATTTGAAGCATTGAGAGTAATCCTCTATTGCATGAGTTGTATTAGGAATCAGTCAGTTCATGAATTTGCCATTCAAATGGCGGTACTGTAGGGGCTAGAGTGATCCTTGGCAGTGGGGACCATTTTTGCCTAATGTGTTTTCTAGCCTAGTCCTCTGGTAACAAGGTCAACCACTTCTAACTTCTACTTCTTTACTGCTTTCTTTAGTAGAGGGTCATTGAGTCTGAGCAGTGCAGGTATTACTTTCCCAATAATTGGTACTTCTGTCCATTATATTTATCTGTAAAAGTATTAGGAGACAAAATAATACTGTAGTAATAATTTTGTCTTAGTTTGTTTTGCATCCATACAGAGCAATTAAAACATGGTCACAAAGTTGAGAGGGTTTTGCCCTTCCAGGTTTTGTGCTCTTCTGTAAGGTGGCCGTAGTGTAATTGTTCATTATTTTTGCACGTGGAATTGTTTGAAAACTCTTTCTGTAATCATCAGTGAAGAATTTTATGACCCTTTTCGCATAAGGAGCTTTATCCAGTACCCCTTTAAATAAACAGTAAAAGTCCCATTTGATTTTAGTGGGAATACAAGTGCCCCAAAAATGTCAGCTTTATCCTGGAATGTAGAACTTTAATTGAATTTTCCTAGTTATTTTACAGGAATTCTTACTCTTTCAATTATCCATTTTAAGGTTTTTACTGTGGGTTGATTTGACATTTTAAATAATTTTGTTGGCTTTTTTTTGAAACACACATTAAGGTGTGTTTCACTTGAGTATCTGTCAATCACATACTAGTTTCATCTCAGTTCAGTTGAGGTGTAAACACATCTAGCTTGATTTTATTTTATTTCTTTTTTGTATTGAAGGTAAATTAACATTTATTCTTCACGTGTCATTTGAAATGCCCTTCTTTTTTTGTATTTCTAGTTACACATTATTATTCTGTGTTTAATTATTTATCTTTAAAAACGGATCTTTCAATAGGAGCCAGCTGGTTCTCTCTGTAGGTCACTGCTTTACACCTTTTTCTTTTTACAGCTATGTTTTTTAACCTTTGACTGAAATTTAGTTGTTTATGGTTAAGATTTAAAATACAAATGATTAATCTTTAAAACACCAATGTTCTGCCAGAAACATATAGAGCTAGTTTTATAAACACTGAACTAGAGCAACAATGTTAAATATTTAGTGTAAGTGAAGCCAATCTCAAAAATAATGACAGGTCCTGTCCTTCAGTGCATTTTAGTCCCCAATAATTGTTTGGCCCCTATCATTTAGGCCTTCAACAATTTTAGTCCCCAACTTAATGGATAAAGCTGATTTTTCAGAGAATGTTCAAGCAGAAAATTTATTAAATTATATTTTAGCATTAAGTTAACTGTGAATTATTTTTAATCTTTCCCTTGCCTTCAGCATACCAACCATATATTAAGGAATTTAGTATTATTTACAAACTTGCAACACATCTTTGTTTTGGATATTTTTTTTCTCTTTCCTCTTTTTCTAGGTTGCAAGAGGAACTTGATTTAGTTGTATTTAATATTCAGTATGTTCAAATTCTCTTTCGCTTTATTTTGGTACCTGTTCACTTTATTTTGGTACCATTTGAATCAACATGGCTGTTGCAGAGCAGAATAAAGACAAACATGAGGGGTTCAGTACCAAAAAAAATCACTCAAACTAGGATATGATTTATTTATTTTTAAGACAGGTTGAAAATTAGTTGCTACCATTTCTGTTTCTTAAAGTATGGAAATACTAGGTATGCCTCAGTTTCTTTATAAAGTGTTATTAAAGCAATTATGGCTTGATACTGATTTTTACATTTAAAGCTACACTATCAAAAGTACCATTTTTGTATTGGTAACTCTCAACTCTTGCTGCATTTGTGGTACTCTCATCACTTTTATAACTTTTTGTCATCTTAATTGAAAGACATTATTTAAATACCTAAGAGGAGATTTCTCTGAAACAGATGTTTGGCACTTGCAAAGATGCAAGTCAATATTTTTCATTATTTTCAATTTTATTGGAATTTCTTGTTAAAAGAACAAAGTACTATCATATGGTTTTGTTTTCTGCATATTTCATGAAAAAGCAGTACACAAGAGCATGTCTGTTTGAATTTGACCTGATCTTTTTTGCAGTTGAAACACTTAAGTAGAAGTTATACATTTTTTTACTTGCTTTGTGGACTTGGTTGAGTTTTCCTTTATCGTGTTGATGGTTTTTGTTTAGCTATCATATTGTAAAAATATTCTTTATAAAAACCAAGGAAAAATACAAACATTCAGAAGTGTTTGTCTCTTAAACTAGATGCTGTATTATGTCTTACGTTCTTGTTATGAAAACAAAGTAAACAGAGAGTAAAGATAATTTACATGACTGTGCCTTTTTAATAAAAAACCCAACATAATCTCTGTAAGAAATGCCAAATCCACTGGCTTTGTGCTACTTCATGGGGAAGTACAAAAGGAGGCACTTGGTTGTTTTCCATTTCCTCAAGGAGGGCAGTGTAGCAGCAGTAGCTACCATATTTCTAGGACCTCCCTGTAGCTCATGTACCGTTTGTTGCCTCAGTACTTAACATGGGCATTTCAGATTTGAGTTCTTATTTTGACATGTGTGTAATCAACTCTTGTGTATCTACCAGAAAAGAAAAAAAAATTATTTGTGGAAGGTGATAGGATGCTAAAAGTTAAATTATGACTCAAGGTCTAATTCCAAATATTTCTGGTTTTTATTTTCTCAGGAAGCTTGGAGAACCGAGCTCTTAATAAATCCGTTATGCTTTCATGTCATGAAGTAGTACATATGTGGACTTCATTAAGACTTTTTTTAAATGAAATTATGAAATTAAAACCTGGTACTAAAAAGTAAAAGCTACTTGTAATATGCATGCCTTCAGCTCATCATCCAGGCCAGGAGAGTCAAATGTTACTTTAAAGTATTTCTGTAAACATTTTTAGGAATGAAAACAAATAATGATGTCAAAAGTCTGGTTTAGATATTGCATTTTCCTGGAATATATTTTTCATGAAACATACATCTTGTTAGGCAACGTAAATGAGATTTACTTTGAAAAAGAAGGTAACATCTCTGACCAGCTCTATGAACCTGTGTTTGGGAGGATTACCATAAGTGTTCTTATGAATTTAACAATTTTACTCTTTATATACTCTGTGTAGATGCAGAGCCATAGCAAGATTGGATGAATAAATGCACTTAGTATTATTCCGAGTTGCCAGCCTCACCACTCTCTTCTTTTTTTTTGGTCAGCAGCGGCAGCAGCAAGTAGAGCTTGCTGTAGTTATCCCTGTTTGGTTCACTGTTTGTCCTACCCATGCTGTGGATCCCACAGGCTATGTAGCTGTCACACGTTACACCTTTTTTTTGGTGGAAAATAATGAGGATTTTTTTCGGGTAAAAAATACCTCTCTGGAGCCATTTTCAAAATTACTTTCACTATAAGCTTAATGCCACAACTGAAAAAATACAGTTCCTTTCTGTGATGCAAAAGTTGCAGAGATGGCAGCCTTACTCAGAGGAAAATAAACAGTGCTGTATTGAGCTTTCTGTAGAAAGAACAAGGAAAAAGAAGAAAAAAAATGGTAAAATGATTTTATTATGAAAGCAAGAGATGGACTCAAAGCATATTTATACTCCCAAAGGATTTCTTCCCCCTGAGGAGCGGTCATCCAAAGAATCTGCTCTTCTAGGCTCCTAACTCAGGACATCAGATCATTTAAATGTTACCAATTTCAAGCTTCTGTGTAATATTGAATTAAGCAAGTGCATGTCTGTCAGAGCAGACATCTATACAAACTGGAGTGCCACCCAGAGAGTTCAGGCTGCGTTTTGGTTCCTCCTAATATCTACCACTCTTGCATGGTAAAGTTCAAGACTGTCACCATCATACTTGCTTCCTACCTGTTTTGTGCGTGCCTGCCTCTCTGCAGGTGGCTATCTCAGAGTACATAAGGTCTCACAACTTCTAAAATGCTCTCCTCATCAGTGAAGATGTAGAGCTGGGAACAGATGAATTTAACTCATATTATGCAGCAGTTAGCCACTCTTTTGACTCACGATGAGCTGAGGAAAGCAAGACGAGTCGCCTTCCAAGTCTCCTGTTGTTCCTTCACTTATGTTCAGGAAGTGAAAAGTAGGAAAACTGAGAGAAATGGCATAGTGTTTTGAGTTGTTTTTACAAAAGCACTTCATTTTTAGTCACCTTAGGGGTTACTTACAAATAGATATGAACCTTTCGGACAGAAATGTGATTTTTCATGTTGATGCTGTCCTTGTAAAGTGTCCAGAAACTGAGTAAGGCTGAAGTCGATAAAAGTAAAAACCAAAATATTTTCAGGTGTCTTATAAAAATTCTAATGATCAAAGCAGTTAATTGGTCACTACTGTACTTCAAACTAAGATCTGTTTTCAATTATTTGTTATAGAAAGGTCAGGAAATTCTTTGCTGTGCTTCATATTTTTTTCAGATTTGGACAGTGTTCAGGCTTCTTCTACATAATCTGCAAATGTTGTTTGCCTTTTGTTAAAAACTAGGCATTGTTAACTCTTAAAATCACACAAATGTTAGGAATTTTTGTGGAATGGAGGTCTACAAAAGTATTCTGTTGTCCAATTCCAGTATTTTTATTGTCAGTGCTATAGATTGAAAGTTGTTTATAAATCTCATATTTCAGTAATTTACTGCCTATTCATTGCTATTGAGTGCTTCAAAAAATATTCATTCAATATGTTACAGTTTGCATGTTTATAGCAGACAAAAATGCAGCACTGTAATATTGTGCCTATTATTTATGTACTTTTTCAGTTTTGTGACGATTAGCTGTGCAGAGAAAAAAATGAATTCTTGTCGTTGGCATACATAGGGGAAAGTAAGCCACAACAGAAAGTTTTCTATCAAATAAATCTTGTGCTGAATAGGTTATTGAAAGACATTTTCTAAATTACAAAGATTTTCTTCATGAGATAAGTACTTAGAGTAAGCGTTTCTTGTATTTGTAGCTCCTGAACTACTACCCACATAGCCAGCCAGCAAGCAAATTTTATATTTTCCTATTTACATTGAGTTTCATCTTCATTCAGGAAAATTTACTGCTTGTTTTCTGACAACAAAACTAATTACATTAAGCAGTCACATTTTGTCTGCTACATTGTACACAGCTCTCATTGGCTTTAAAGGGAGTATTTTGACCTACAGGGGAAAGCTTACGTGTTAGGACTGGAGTAATCATTTGAATGACAGACTTGTTTTTATGCAGCCCATGTTTCCCTGAAAGACATAGACACTTGTCACAAATGTACTCCCATCCTGATTTAAAGGACAGAAGCTGGGAGCAAAGATACAACCATTGTAATGAAATTCACTGTACTACTGTGTGTTCCCATATGATTTGTGCAGCTGTGCTTCATAACCTTTAGAAGAAAGCACAACTAAACATTGTGTTTCTCTGACTAATATTTACCAAAATATAAGTGCACACTTCAGAATTGCGAATATCCAAATGAGATGTTTGGGGGGTTTAGTATTTAATAAATAATTTTTCCCATATTATGGAAACTAAGGACCTATTTCAGCAACTTTATTTTACTTACGTTTAAGAATCACTGACAAGCTGGTATAAGCTATGTCTGTCTTACTGTAAAGTGGAGAAAAAGCTGGCAAGTTTCTCTCCTGGCTTTGTATAGAGAAATTATTCCTTTAGTTTGGTAACAATACAATTACTTTTGGAAACTAGAATTCCAGACCCATTTCCTGCTTCCATGACCAGGTGCTTTCTGTGCAGTTTTGTCCAGCCAGCGGGATGTCTGGGAGGTTACCTCTATGAGGTCTTGGTATGTGCTAGGACAATCAGCTTAGCTATTTCCCATGTAACTAGAAGAACTGGAGGTATTTTTGCTCTTTTCTGAGTTAGAATATTTGGAAAACACGAGAGTTTACCCTATCAACAGACATTTATAGAGGGTCAGCGCATCTTGGGCTGTACTTTAAAATGCAAGTCAGACGCTTTCCCAGTTTCAGTGGGATTATTCTGGAAACAAACAAGTACTTAACATTTGGAGAGGGAATTGTGCATTTCATTCTATGCACAGATGAATTGGTGTTGCAATGCTTTTGAAGGGAAGAAAAATAGTGATCAAGTTATACCCAGGACAGCAGGAAATATCTATGAATAAATCAAAATAACACACCTAATTTTCTCCATGGACATTCTTCTGTACCAGGGTTATTTTTAATAATGTACTACATTTGTGGAGTGTATTTTGTATGTTTATTTTGCATGGAGAAAACAACTAAACTTTTGTTTTGGCCTTTTAAGTATTATTCTGTGTGGTACGCTATTTTTGGGGGTTGGTTGTGATATGAAATCCCATTTCATTTTTTTTTCAAGTTCCATGTGTTCCGTTTCTTAATTACATATAGTCATACAGATTAGATTTATCATGAATGCTCTTCTAGAACGGATTTTTTTTTTTTACCTTTGATTTTGTAGATCACCTACAAAGCCTATAAATTCTGTCTTGGAAGCACCTTTACCTATATAGATTGTGGAAGATGATCTATGTTACAATTGCTATAACCCTTGTTATCTATGTAGATTTTTTCCTAGTATGTGAAGTATTTTCTTTGCAGTGTTCACAGAGAATATCTTTATTGTATTCTTTCAAAGCAGAAATACATGGATGGCTGGATATTCTTCAAAGCTATCTGCCTTCTCAACTCCCATCACCTGGCTATTACTTGAGTCATATGCTTATAAAAGAGAGTGTAATAGTAGTTTATCTTCAATACTTGGGGTTTTTGCTGGCACCACAGATAATTGTTTTTATTGCTTGTAAATCAGAGAAAATTTAAAAGACCTGGAGTTCTAGAGGACTTGAATATTGAGAAGTATCTAATATTTTCAAAACAAAACTGAAGTATTTTATAAAAAAAACCAACAAACAAAAACCTAAACCCGAGGATCAATTATGTGTTTTTATTAATGATTCTGCATGTGTACTATCAACATTGCGTAATTGTTCTAAGTAAGGATACTATAGGGAGGTGATTCTATTAACAATGTCTAGAACTACAAGTCTTATTTTTACTGCTTAACACACACAATTTCCCCAATAAATAAAATTGTCTAACAGTTTAGTAAAGTAAAATTATAGAAATAGAAAAAGGTAATGGAAGGACTTGAAACTGAAAATAATTGCTGGTATTTCTAGTGATACTAACAAAATGATACCTTGCATAAAAATAACTCTCAAAATAATCTTTAGAGACATTAAGTGTACATGCTCACTCATTCTTCATTTGTAAATTAGATTTTCAGGTTTGCTTACCTCCTATCTCAGTTCATACTCCCTGGGGAAGAGTAGGTCTTCCATATCAGCAGATTTTACTGATCCTGGTGCAGACAGGAGTTTGTTAGGGAATATTGTAAGGGCTAAGCTGTTTTTTCAAATAACTTTCATCAGTTTAAAAGAAAAATTATTTGAGATAGTAATGATGGCAACATTTTTTGACAAGACATCTCAAAACTTTTTCAGAAAGAGATAGTTTTGGAAGATACGGAGAAAAATGCTTCTGTCTACAATGTTCATCATTCTTTAATATTTTAAGAGAAGATTTTGTGATGAAAACTAATATCATGCATTCAATTGTTCAAGGTAAAGACTGCAAAAGAATGCTTGAAGTTCAGGGTAAATGTTCACATTAATTAGATTTATCCACCCTGTTGAGGAGAGGCAGCAAATTCTTTTGGGTTGTTCAGATTGTCTGAAGAACTGTCTGTAATTCACTCCTAAAGGCTGGCCGTGTGAGAAGATATGTGTACTTCTATCTGGTTGCTCTGTTACTTATCGATCAAAAATATTACAGAAAATGGTCAATGAAGCTTTTCTTAAACAAATCAGACTAAAAGTTCTCCCTTTACATATTTTAGCGCTGCTGTTGAAATAATATTTTACTTCTTTCAACTATCAGCAAAAAATGCCTTAGTTAGCTTGTATGTCGTATAGTCTTCATAAGGACCTTGTAGTTTTTAACCCTTTTTATATTACCAATTAGATCAAATTAATGGGGAAGATCAACACAGAAATAAGATGTCTGTCCGGTAGTTGAAACTGGCTGTGATTGTAAAAAGTAATTTGAAAACAGTATTATTACCAGAAGACACCTCCAAACAGCACTTTAATAGAAAATAACAATGGCTTACTGGCCCCTTTTATCATACAGATAAAAGTCTATGGGGTTTTTTTGCTATTTCTGTTAATCATTTTTAATTTTCTACTTGCAAAGGTGTAACTGGTGTTTCTGCCACCGAGGAAATGTCACAAGGCTGGAACCATTTTCATCTTACCTATACATCACTCTTCAAGCTTATTATCCTAATTGTGGCACATTGCAATTAAAGCAATTTTTATAGCATTTTGGCATTCTATCCAAGTAAGAGTTGACACAGAGTTCAACTATTGCTTACCTGTATTTTGTCTTTTCTGAAATTATTAAATTGGTTGCCTTCTAGACATTTATTATGTAAGTAACATCTCTCAGCTTTATTTAGCTGAGAATTCCTTGACCTTCTCTCATTGACTGCACCTTTGCTGTCCTTCTCTTTGCTTCTATACGTGCATGATGGTATCTACTTTTATGATACATCTATTGGCAGTAACTATTGCAACTCAGCAAAATCTCCTCTTGAAACTTGAATCCTAATGTAGCTTTAAATCCATGATAATTACACTGTAAGAGCTCAGATTCTTGGTGTGATTATCATGTTTAGATTATAAATCAATTCTTTAATTTCATTTATATTGCCTAAACTTCTCAACTGTGCCTGTCCAGTCTTTTTTTATTTTTCTTTACTCTTAAGTAAACTTGCGACATTATTCACTATTTCTAATAAAGTGTATATTTATACAACTAACTGGCATGACGGTGAGTGGAAGTAAAAGAAGAAACCCTTTACCTGCCTTTCAGAAATGTACTGCATGTGAATGTGAAATGGTGTGCTTTGAAAGGCTTCTGAAATACCTACTAATGTCTTGGATTGCACAGACGACTGTTACCATAAACTACTATGCTACAGTAGCTAGACTGTACACATGTAATCTGCAGGTTTTTAAAATACATAGTTGACTTTATGGCTCCAGGAAGAGCACTAGTGTGGTTCATGTTGAGTACTGATGTCTTTGCATGGTTAAAAAGCGTTTGCTGCCAACCCTTTTCAGCTATCGTACTGACAGTATTATTCAGGACAGTATTAAGAATCTAGCACTCCGCCTTCTTTCCAACTATTTACTTCAGGAAAGCCGTGACAAGCACGTAGTGTCTGCCTCTCCAATGCTTTCAGACCGAAATCTAGGAAGTCTGCAAATAGAAGCGGGGGGTTTGTACACAGTGATATAGCTAGGCCATGAATTGGCACCTGCTTGGTCACACTTTGTCATTCATATTGCGGAGCTGATTTTAATGATTACTCTTCAAAATAAAGACCAAAAAAAGCTTGGAATTCACTTGGTATATTGGGTAGAAGTCTAGAGTATATCATAAACTCATATTCTTCAAGTGACCACAGTGCATTAGCAGTGGAACATTTCCTAATGAGTCCTTTCAGAAGTCCTGGCACACCCTTTTCTCTGTCTTCTCGGTATATTGGTAACTTCTTCAAATTTACCATTTCTCCAGTGGCACGTAAGCTATCTTTAATCACTGCTTTGAGTCACAGTTGCAGTCTACTCTTTGAGTCAGGTTAATCTGTAACGCAGATTCACATCTCGGCCAATTGTGTTGGAGCAGTGGTTATATAATATGCTCCATACATCCCATGTAGATCCAGACTGCAGTTTCCCATATAGAGGATAGTATCTATGCATCATATGACATTCCAGAAGCTGGGGGTAGGATAGGGAGGGCTGACCATTCCCTTCTTGGGCAAGAGGTCCCAATTCCTTGCCTGGGACAGGAGATGCATTTTACATTTTATCTGGTACTCTCAATCCATCTACACTGTGAGATTACAGACGGCTGCTGCTCAAGTGCCAGAAGAGAGAGAGGGAAAAACTAATAGCTGGAGCAGCAAACTCTCACCTTGAATGCAGGGTGTTTAGGAAAAGAGGGTGGAAGTAAGAGAGAGAATTTTAAAAAATGCTGGTATGAAATTTTTCAGTAGCAGAGTTACAATATTAGTATATCTTATCAGTGTGAATAGGAAGGACTCTTCTTGAAAAACTTGTGTTACAGATTGGTGACTTTCACTTATTGATCCATTTCTGTTGTCACTTGCAAAATCATGCATCAAAACCAGAGAGTTTATTTTTTAATTCCTTTAGGTATAACTTACGCCCTTCAATGTTAGCCAGTTATTATCAGAATTTTGATATGTTATTGTTTTGCAAGTGTGCTTGATTTCAAGCATCAATCACAGCTTTCTTCTGAAAGACAAGTGCAAGTGGAAGAGGTTATGAAAATAATTTTCTTTTAAATTAATAATCTCAAATGAGTGTTTTGGTTTTTTTTTTCTATACTTGCTCTATTTGAATATGACTTAGAACAAAATAGGGCGTCGTTACCATTCTTGTTCCTGAGTGTTTTGCTTGGCATCTGATGCAAGGCCTCAATTGCAGGCTGAAGTGCCAGCAGCCGAAGCTGAAAACAAGACTGCGGTGGGCATACTCAAGGTTTAATTTCAGAAAGAGTGTTTTAGAGTGTTTATATTTTCCCTGGGGCCACATTAATGAGAGTCCAAACCCTAAATGTTACCACCAACACATTTTAACAGACCAGTTTCTCAGTTTTTAAAGTGTGGTGTCACCTTGAGTATTTTTCTTTTAACTTTTTCCCCTTCTTCTGACTTTAAAAGAAAAGCAATAAAGCTGTATCATTTTTTGGCTGAATTCAATGTCATGTTTGGGGAACACAAAGTTCTGTGTAATGCAACAAAGTCACATTTAAAAACATTTAATCCTATCTTCTGTTTCTGTATCAACTATTTAAATAATTCATCTTTAAGTTACCAATGCAAAACTTCATGTTACTACAAAACACACCTCTATCTGGTATGTACACACGTGTTATAGGGGTCCGCATATTGATGTCCTGAATCAGCCTGATATCAGAACATCTGTGCCATGCCTAGGATGAACTTGTGACCAACAGGTCAGTGCCAAGAGAGACAGTAGTGATGGGGTCATTGAGAGTTCCTTAGCTCAGTTTCCTGCTCCTTCAGCTGGGCCTGTTTTGTGGCTTTAATAGGATTAAAGAAACATTTACATTGAGGCTTTGGGAGCATTTTCACACTGCTCCTTTACCCAACTCAAAGAGCAGTATAAATCCAAAGGATTAAGTAAGGGATTTATGGAAAGTTGTAGTGTAAGATGAGTTGGTGCACCTGGCTCTCCTTTTTCTCCTTTGTGAATAAGGCATACTGAAGCAGTGTACTGCATGTGATACAGAAGTGAGCTTGGCATTTTTTCCTGACCTTTTAAGTCTCAATAAACTTTGAAATTATTCTTTCTAAATTTTAAAATGAAATGGTAGTTTCTGATGGAGGAATATAGTATTTCAATCTATAGATCCTATTAGACATTTTTCTTCAGAGGGCTTTATGACATTTTTCTGCTACTTTTCAATACTGAAATATTACACATTTAAGAGAATTTTTAATTTCCTGGAAATTGTAGTACTCTGTCTTTAAAAATGGAAAGGGAAAAAATACAATTCTTTGCCACTTACTTAGGTTCATTAAAATCCAAACCAAATTGTTAAAGAACAAAAATTATAATTTTCAAACTCCTTGAGTGATCATTTATGCTGGTGAAAGCAATTTAGTTGAAACTACACACATAACCTATTGTATGTTTTTTTGCAATTACTTCAGAGTAACATTGCCAGAGCTTGAAATTCTTTACTTAAGTTAAAATTGGTTCATATCTCCTTTTGTGCCTCAGTGTATAAATCTACAAAGACTGAGATTATGCCTCTACTCTTTAGTCAGGCGAGATTCCAGTTGAAACTGAAATCAAGTGGTGTTATTGCTGAGAAAATATTGTGCTATCAAAGCCAAAAGCAGAAAAAATAACAGGATGAATTACAATGTTCAACAGTATGATGACTGGTTACTACACTATTTCAAAACTACTCTTGTGATTTAGATGTATTGTGTTTTTAATCCAGTGTGCATCGTTATAATTATTGTAAGAGCTATGTCAACTTTGGATTTGGTCTGAAGTCACATTTTCAGTCAACTTGCTGTGTGGATATAGACTGCTCACATTAATAAAGATTTGCAGTGTACACCGTACTAATGTCACCCAGATGTATCCATCAGTGGATAGTGGTGGTGTTTGTCACATCATCAGGTGATTAAGCAACACCTGTCGTCCAGGAAAATGCAACATTTGTCATCCAGGATCCCTCTATTCTGCAAATGTATAATAAGGAAACATAAGAGACTTCCATATTTCTTCCTGTTGTCCATTAGGAAGGCTGTGTGTGACAGGAGGAAATGATGCATCCTCACACACCTCCTGTCCCCTGTAAGTGAAGCTCTCCTGTATTATTCCCAATTCATCCTTCAGTGTTACTATTGAGCAGTATTTTATACTGTGCTTCTGGAAATCTGAGAATTATAACCAGATCATTTGTTTTGAGATTGATATTTTGTGTTCTGTACAACTTTCTCAAAATCTGTTTTGAGATTAAGTAGAGAAAAAAATCAAAGTTCTTAATTAGATATGCGGAAATACTCATTGTTAATGTGAATCGTGACTCTTGTCCATAGGCATTTTCATGAGAGCTTTAGATAGATTGAGAGAAGCTAATTTAAAAAAAAAAAAAAAAAAAAAAAAAACCCCCCAAACCCCCCTTGGGCCCCT
>NW_009649206.1:125954-165622 GCF_000708025.1 Charadrius vociferus | reverse complement strand
GACTGAATAAATTAATGCTTTGAGGATGAAGACTTGGAAAAGATTTTGTCATTCCTATTAGAATAAAACTTTTATTCATTTGCTGTCTTTTTCTTTCAAATTCATCTATATGCCTGTATTTGTATTCCAGTGATTTGTATTTCACTGACATTTATTAATTCAGAATTTTTGAGTACGGATAATTAGATATTTTGGTAACACAGCAGCTGTTATAAATTTTCTTTTTTAAGTTAGTGTAATCCACATTACTTTGTACTAGATACAAAGATAATCAGTTCAATATGATCAACTTGGATTAATTAAAGCTAAGCAAATGCATATATATGCTTACCACTGACTTGAAGCTGAATTTATCACAGATTCACTGCAGACTGATTTTCCTTGTTGAATTTCTTCGTGTGAATCCATCATCTTTATTCTACAATGGTAATTTTAGAAAGATATTTGTATTTCATGTGATACCATCTTTGCTTACGCCTTCAAGTATATACTGTTTCATTCTGTCACATCTTATAATTAAAGTTTCATTAAAATGAAAACTGAAAATGTGACTGTTAAATCAAGTCTTCTAAACTAAGAAGTAGGATTTTTCTTATGCTACTTCAGTATGTACCAAACTCCGGTGTGTTGTTAGGGGACACTCACTTTGCTTTAGTGATAGCTAGTGGCATATAGTATCATAATTTTAATGGGAACCTGCAGATAATCATAATATCATAGCATCATAGAATCATAGAATGGTTTGGGTTGGAAGGGATCCTGAAGATCATCAAGTTCCAATCCCCCTGCCATGGGCAGGGACACCTCCCACTAAACCAGGTTGCCCAAGGCCCCGTCCAGCCTGGCCTTGAACACCTCCAGGGATGGGGCCTCAACAGCCTCTCTGGGCAACCTGTTCCAGTGCCTTACCACCCTCACAGTGAAAAACTTCTTCCTAATGTTTAATCTAAACCTGCCCTCTTCCAGTTTATATCCATTCCCCCTCGTCCTATTACTACATGCCCTTCCCCAGCTCTCCTGTAGGTCCCCTTTAGGTACTGGAAGGCCGCAATAACGTCTCCCCAGAGCCTTCTTCACTTCTCCAGGCTGAACAGCCCCAACTCTCTCAGCCTCTCCTCATAGGAGAGGTGCTCCAGCCCTCGAATCATCCTCGTGGCTCTCCTCTGGACATGCTCCAGCAGGTCCATGTTTTTCTTATGTTAAGGACTCCAGAGCTGGATGCAGTACTCCAGGTGGGGTCTCACGAGAGTGGAGTAGAGGGGCACAATCACCTCCCTTGACCTGCTGGCCATGCTTCTTTTGATGCAGCCCAGGATATCTAAGTATAACTACAGTCTGACTCCTTGTGTTATCTGTAGTTTCAGCTTTGTATATAACATTGTTTTTCACCTTCTAGTCTAAAACAGTGATTCTCTGTGATGCATATTATTAACCACCTGTTGTATTTCTTCTTAGAGGCAAGGAAATTGTGCTCCTGGTGTATCTCCTATTAATGAAGAATCACATTAGATATAGTTATTTAGAGAGTGCTCATGGCAATGGAATAGTAGTTATGCAGCTGTGAACAGATTTACCCTGTGGTTGCCCAGTCGTGCACATATTAGGGTATTTTTTTCAGTTTGTATCCACTGCAAATACTGATGGTGCAATAATTATTTCTATTTTACACACTTATTCCCTGATAGTGTAAAAAACATTCTGACAGTAATAAAGAAATATTGTTCTTATTAATTCCTTTATTTGCTCTTGGCTTTTCAGTTAGGCTTAATTAATCCAGTTCTGTAAATATCATCTTAATGCTGTAAGGCAATTCTGTGAGCAAGGCTCACCATGAGCCCATCAGATAACATTTCTTTTATTTGGTTTGATAACAATAACAAATTTTATATGCAGGAAGATTGCTGTTGCTTTTAACCAAACATGCTTACCCTGGATTAATTTGGAACATGTATGCATACTAACAAATGAAGCAGATCTTTGGTACCAGATCTAGCACCCAACCCTGCACTTAGGGCTTTTCCAGAAGCATAGTTTGATAGTCTTCAGGCACTTTCCTGGAGAGATGATAGTTTGCAGTTATGAAGCTCCACAGAAGCCTTGTGCAATCTCTGCGGAGTCATTTGTAGCCATATTAAAACAGCATGTGATGGTGCCTAAGACTGACTTGGATACTTAAAGCAGTTCAAGATTAAAAAAAAAGCAATTAAGGACTTCTACCGTCTATGAGACCTAAGGATCTGACAAGCCTGGATAGAAAGCAGTCTGAGTCAATACTTACAAATACTTACAAATACTTACAGTCATACTTACAAATACTTAATGGGAGGATGCCAGGGGGATGGGAGCAGTCTTTTTTCAGTGGCGCCCAGTGATAGGACGAGGGGTAATGGGCATAAACTTGAACATAGGAAGTTCCATCTTAACATGAGAAGGAACTTCTTTACTTTGAGGGTAGTGGAGCACTGGAACAGGCTGCCCAGAGAGGTGGTGGAGTCTCCCACTCTGGAGACATTCAAAACCCGCCTGGACGCTGTCCTGTTCAACGTGCTGTAGGTGACCCTGCTCTGGCACGGGGGTTGGACTAGATGATCTCCAGAGGTCCCTTCCAACCCTAACCATTCTGTGATTCTGTGATTCTGTGAGTCGCTTACAAATCCTTTATTGAGGTGCTGTTGTATATCTCCAGTTTCTTCTACCATATCAGAGGAAGTGATCTAATTAGTGTATCCCTTAGTTACATAGTGATTATTCTTCGACTTTGTGCCTAATGGGGACTGTAATCTAGTGTATATCAGAAGCTATACAGACACTTGCCAGAACCAAATGCTAGCCATTTATCATTCAGAGATTTTGCAGACAATGCTGAGTTCCATGCCAGGTAGAATCAGATCTTACTCAGGAAGATGTACAGCATAAATTCACTTGCATGGCTTCATTTGTAAAACAATGATAATAGCATTCACAGGAGTATAATGAGAGTTAAGATGCTGAGTATCAACAGGAATAACATAGAAGTATTTTGAATAAATGGGGGATGATCAGTATCTCTGTGATATGTGTCCAGCTCAAATAATTTCTTGCTTTTTTTTTTCATTCTCACAACCAGTAGAAGATATCTTGCCCAGAGGAAAATACAAATTGGTCCTGTGTGGCATAACACGTAGGAAGTTGGGTTTATTTGAAACCAGCCCATTCTAAGCCAGTGTTACTCAGCCTGTAGTCTATAAAACATTAGAAGCAGTTTGCAAAGTAATTCCCTGTTCTACTCTTTTATTAACTCAAATATATGCATTTTTGATTGAATGTACAGGTACCAAATTTAATTGTTTTGTTATTTATTTTAGTAGTGGAAATGATTTTTGTTTTCCTAGCTTTTAAGTAGTCTGTGTAATACTCTTCAATGATTAAACAAGAGAAGCATAGAAGGTGATGATATAGGTTGTTGTTTTTTTTTTTATTTAGGAAGAGAAGCAGGATGTATTGACACTGAAGATAGTGTGTGTTCTAGTAGAGGTTTCCTCATGAGGGGGAACCAGAAATGGCAGACTGTACTTTCTTTCAGTGCCTGTAAATAGAAGTGAATTTTAATAACTTCACAGTTCCCTGTAGCTTTCACGGCAACATTATAAAATCCTATCATCTTGGAAAGAACAGTCAAAGGCTGTGTGTATCAATAGATGCACTATGGAATGTCACTCCTCAACAGTGAGGTGGAAGGGAAAGATGAGTATTTAAAGAAATCTGATTTCCTTCTTAAATTTAATCAGCAGTTTCCGTGCATCTTCTATTAAGCCATAAGGAAGACGTTGATTTTCTACTAGTTCAACAAGGTTTTGCAAAAGCTGTTATTTTGGAAACCTTTAAAGATCAATGAGATTTCTGTCCACATAATATACATGGGTGACTTTAATAGTGGGGAGGACCTACTGTGGTCAAAGCTGGCAGCTTCAGGGCCTCAATTTGTACGATTCGGCAAGTGCATTTAATTGCATAAGATGCTTAAGTACTGTTTGCATATATATATATGTTTGTCTTAAGTATGTTGAATCTGATTGCTAGATCAATCAGCAGTTATAGTAGCAATTACGGTAAGTCCATATATTTAGTGTGTGACAATAGCCTATAAATAACTTGGTCGAGGAATCCTGTGTTCCCAGTCTGTTAAGTAGATAGGTCACCCCAGAGGTTGCTCGTGTTTCTACACTTAAATGTTTCCATTATTATTTTTTGTGGGTTTAGATAATGCCCATTTTTCACCTTCTGCAGTAGTCTGAGCAGGTGTTGCAACCATTTTTAGTTCCTTTATGCACTCAATCTAGTTTCCCTGATTGAAAGCAAATTTCCTTCTCTTACTTATATGTAGGAAAGTTAGTATTTTCTTACATTCCTGTGTCCAGCTGTGAGACAGTGGAGATTCTGAGAGGGTTGACAGGGTGTTTTCCCACCACCTTCAGCAGACTAGGCAAATCTGTTTTAAAGATGTGTCCAACATATGGTAGTATTTTTATGGTTTCACTGATCAAGTTCAGAGCATAAAATCGTTAAGGTTTAGAAGTTGCAGCATTATTTATTTAAGGAGAAAGAAACATTTTCACATGGCAATATAATTTATTAAACGTCCCTCTTTCCTAGAGGTTCAGTCTTGAACACGTGGCTTTCTAATATGTAGCAGATACTGTATAAATTACAGCCACGAAGAAGCTTGTTTTTGTATACTTAGTAAGTGTTATCAATAGTAGAAATTCACAGGTGGACAGACAAAAATGTCCTGTTCTGGGATTAACTATAAAATAAGCTCTGCTGCACATATGCACCATATGGATCTGTTTTCCTTCTCATCCATTGTAGAAATGAGAGGAAGTAGTTCATTGTTTCTTCATCCAACTTTCAGATTTGCAGGTTCCTCAAGGTAATAATTTTTTTATATGGTCTATTTAATGTGCTAGGGAATTTTTTTAAAGCCTTCTGTTGAATCCGTGGGGAGAAGTTCGTGCAAGTGCACTGGGAAAGCCTTCTGAGCCCATCATTTTACTATAAAATATAGTCACGTAGCTGAACTTCCGCAACTACAGAATTTTGCAGATTCATGTCAGGCTCATTCACCAGCGTGGGGTAGTTGTGGAGGAAAAAAAACCCAAAACAACAAAACCTATACATTATAAGAATTGTACCAAACAAACCCCTCATCTTTGACTTTTCCTCAAAGAAGGACATCTACCAATCAAAATATGAGAGGACATTTATGAGTCTGTAATTACACTGTAACGTTCTGCTGAACACTGGGTTTGTTAGTCGATATCCAGTACAGTATCTGCGAAGGATCCTAACGCTAAGTTGCAATAGTCCATTTCAATGGATGATTGTGCACCATGAGTGGGGGCAGTAGTCCACAAAAACTAAGATTTTAATCGTACAAGACAACCCATAATTTTTCAGAAATAATTTTTCTTGAAAAATGTTTAGAAAGTGGCTGCAGATTTAAAATGCAGTCATTTGTCCATTTAGCTCTGAAGTTCAAACTGTTGCTCGGAAAGACCATAACTGTATTTTATAATGCGGACGGATGCTAAAATGTTTTAAAGAACATATTACGAATTATTACAGATGTACATACAATGAGTCCAAATAGAAATACCTAAATGTGAATTCAGTTGCAACATCAATGGTTGACTCTAAGCCAGCAGTTGCATTACATCTAGATTAATTGCTCCATGAGCAGCCCAGTATATTTTTAACATCATACTGACTTTGTGGAATGAGTCCCTGCGAAGAAAAGAGAGTGCCACTGACAAAATTTTTTAGTAAATTATTTATGTGCATGAGCAAATCAAGAGTCATAATAAGTTATTCCTTGTACTTAACTAAAGTATATTCCTGATTCCACTGATTTCAAAGGGACTTGAATTTTTCTTCTAATCCTTACGTACATAAATATTTAGGACAGCAGTCTGTGATCATCAAAACTTTTGACTAGTATTCTGTTCTCCATGAACACATCTGTCTAAGTGTTGATCAAACAATGCTAAGTTAGAACTATACAATAAAGACAGAGCTGAGGTCCTCAACGACTTTTTTGCCTTGGTCTTCACTGGCAAGGACTGCAGCCGCACTGCCCATGACACAGAATGTAAAGGGGAGGATTGGGAGAATGGAGAACCGCCCACTGTAGGTGAAGATCAAGTGCGAGACCACCTGAAGAACCTGAAAGTGCACAAGTCCATGGGACCTGATGAGATACATCTGTGGGTCCTGGGGGAACTGGCAGATGAAGTCACTAAGCTACTAGCCATCATATTTGAGAAGTCGTGGTGGTCTGGTGAGGTTCTTGCCGACTGGAAAAGGGGAAAAATAACCCCTATTGTCAAAACGGGAAAAAGGGAAGACCCAGGGAACTATAGGCCAGTCAGTCTCACCTCTGCGCCTGGTAAGATCGTAGAGCAGATCCTCCTGGAAACTCCGCTGAGGCACAAAACCATATAGAAAAATAAGAAATAGAAATTAGTTATAGTTAGTTCTCAAACAGAGAATAGAAAAAACTTTTGTATATTTATCAACAATAAAAATACTTAGGGAAATACAGGAGAGCTGGGGAAGGACTTTTTACTAGGGCATGTACTGACAGGACGAGGGGGAATGGATATAAACTGGAAGAGGACAGGTTTAGATTAAATATTAGGAAGAAGTTTTTCACTTTGAGGGTGGTAAGGCACTGGAACAGGTTGCCCAGAGAGGTTGTTGAGGCCTCATCCCTGGAGATGGTCAAAGCCAGGCTGGACATGGCCTTGGGCAACCTGGTCTAGTGGGAGGTGTCTGTGCCCATGGCATGGAGGTTGAAACTCGATGATCTTTAAGGTACTTTCCAACCTAAACCATTCTATGATTCTGTGATTCTATGAAATGAAGTCTAAATAAAAAAAGATAAACTTTGACAAATATTACAATAAAATCTCGATTGCTTTTACCTACAATGTTAAAATATCTGTAAATAATTACTTGGGGCTAATCAATTTTCAAATTCAAAGAATTACCTCGGCAATGAGTTCAACATATGAATTCAATAGCTAACAAGCACCTAGTTGTCAATGCTAAATAAATGGAAATCCGTTGTATCGGCCTCACTAATGTAGACGTGCTAAACTTGATCTTCAGAACACATTCTCTTACACATCAATTTCTGTGTTTTTGATTCCCCAAAACATTCATTTTGCATTTGAAATTTCCTGTCTTTGCATGAACATGATTTTCTTTGGGTGACAGGGATGTTTTTCAGGGTTTGAAGTCTTCCCCCTACCCCTCCCTTTATGAACGAATGAAAATATATATATCACTGTGCTGGAATATTTTCTTGGTGTGCTTCTTTGCACGAGTTTCATAAGAAATCAGCAAGACTCAAAAGGTGATTTCTGATTTTACGATCTTTAAGGGAAATTGCTCTGCTTCATTAAATTATAATGGCATTATTATTTTTTATTTATTTTACAGTGTACATATGTGTGATCAGCTATAAAAAGTACCAGTAATAGAAGTAAAATTAAAAACTTTTTACCCAACATCTTTGCTCCTTTTTAATCTCTGGACATTGTATTTGTTGACTCTCGTGATAAAAAGAAGATTGCAACTTCCACCCATGTTAGCATTACAGACCTAGAACAGTGAGCTGAACTGCATTTGAATACATTAATCATCAGACTGTCATTTGAAGGACAGGTGAATTGTTCATATTTGTATAAATGTACCATTTTCTACAGCTACAAACATATTTGGTATTGGAAAATGGTCTGAGAAATAGTTTTGAAGAATACACCTTTAAACATCTTAAAGTTTATACAAAAGGGAAAACTGAAGAACCATATTTAACATTAATTTTGTTTTCTTCATATTTCTGGCTGAACTTCAGGCCACAGTGAGATTAATAATGAAACACAGCTTCACTATAGTAAGATCAGAATTTAATCCTTAAATCTTCAGTGCTAAACCTAAAATTTTATTTTCCATAAGGTATTTTATTAGTTACTAGTAATGGATAATATAATTCTGACATGTAGTAGTTATTTATAGAGTTCTTACTGAGTTTCTCTTCTAGCGATTTGAAATGTTTAATGGCTTGGAGAATAGTCAATAGGGGAAGCTAAGAATGTATGCCGTGAAAATACATCTATTTGCAGGTAAATATTACAAGGGGAAAATACGGACGATGTGCATGCTCAGTTATTTGTGTAAGAAACTATTTTCTACTTTAGGCATCGGCCATGTAGACTTTCATTCCATTTTACAGAAAATTTGAGCTGTATGATAAAAGCTAAGACAATGTAGAGCTAAGAATAATTACTAACTTTGGTTTGAGCTATGTGTTTATGAAGTGGTAGAGGGGAAGATGGATCAACTTAAAGTAAAATAGAGCAGCCTGGGATGAAAGTAGTCACCTGGTGGCAGTATTTTGCACAGTTATGTGTGAGCCTTTCTTTTTATTTCCCCAGTCAAATTCTTGCATTCAGTGATAGGACTTCTGCTGAGGCCTATGCCTCCCTTCAGGGCATGCCTTGCCTGGCTCAAAGGCACATCATTCTGGGTGGTCTAAGGATATGACTGAGGTGGGACCCCACAGGGAGTCTCATCCTGTCATCGTTGGTCAGAAGGATGGTGGAATCACACTTAGACCTCAAAAGTGGACTGAAGGTTTAAACAGGAGGGAAAAAGCAGCAGTGAATGTGTTAGAATGTCCTGCAAGAATAAGCTAATTTTTGGAAAATGAATGTCTCTCAATGATTTTCAGAATTTCATGAGTGGTATAGACCCTATGGGGTTCAGGAGCTGCTCTTGCAAATCTTATATAGCAGTTCCTCAGTATGTTACATACAAGTATGTAGAGAGGCAACCTCTGGTTCTTAAAAGAAAAAAAAAATCTGTAAAGTTAAAAAGATACTGTTGACTAACTTGAAATAATGAAGTTCAGGAAGTTTAGAACTTGGAGCTATTTAAAGCTCTGCCAATAGGACACACTGTACAGAATTGGGAACATTGAACGGGATAGATTTCATATGGTGGTAGAGAAACACTGATTAGTAATAACAGTGAAGGTGTGATGTAGAAAATTGCCCTCTCGTGTGATGGATCTGGACCAACACACTGTGATTTTCAGAATCTTTAGAATTAGAACAGTTGGGTTGGTTTGGTTGTGCAATTGCTCCATCCCTAATATGTTATTCATACCGATTACATTTGCATATGAGTCACATTCAGTTTGAATTTGCCAGATGTCCATTTATGTTTGTTTAAATAATGAGATCATTCCATGAAGTGAACAGGACCTAAAAATATAGAGGAAAGACTTTAGAAAAATAAGATTTAAAATGCCTTACTTATATATTTTCACATCTCATGGTATATTATGCAAGCAGAAGCACAGCACTGTTGAAGCACCGTTCAAAAAAATGTGTCCATTGCTAACATTTCATTAAACAATATATTATATAACAAAGCTTCATTGGGTTGGTTTCCCAGTCAATTTCTCCATTAATGGGAATGTTCCCCTTCTAAATACATTAAAATGTACCATTTTCAAAGCCAGCATAATTTTGTTGCTTCTCATTTTCTGTTATGTGAAGATCCCAAGTCTTTTCAGAGTGTTTTGTCATTTACTGTAGCATGGAAGAATTTTAAAACATACTGTTAAAGGTAAAGCTTATACATAAACTGAGGAGACAAGGGGCAGCTGAATTTTGAACTTCTATGTTATTGAATTTACTTAAACTTTTTACAAGCAATAAACTTCTTATGGACAAAGGGAGACTACCAACTAACCACTTGAGTTCAACAAAGACTCCCCAAATGTGTGCTTAATTCATTTGAGACTTTTAGAGTCTTTCTTAAGCCTGAAGAAATTCTGTTTTGTTCGTATTGCAGCCAAGCTCTACACACATTAAATATTTACATTAGTACTTGGTGAAATAAATTTAACAGCATACAATTTGAGATTGCTGCCTTGGTAAAGAAAGTTAACAGCAGCATATCAGAACACACATCTGGCGAGCTACTTTGATATCTTTAAAGCAGAATCTGCAAGAAAAGAAAATGGAGAGTTTAGCCAAAGCTCTTGGTCAAAGCTCAATAAAGAACTATCTAGGAGTATAGATGGTATAATCTACAATAAAAGGAAACCATTGAAAATCAGTTTCATACTAAGCTCCTCCAACTGATATGTCTACCAGAAGCACCAGAATTTGATGACATAATATGTTTAGAGAAAGAGGTTTCTCATGTTCTTTCTTAAGACATAGCAGATGATTTTATGTGAATTGCACTATATCTGCCCATTCCCCAGAGAAATACGACTCACAAGCACAAAAACATCTGCAAGCTTCCCCATGCAAAACGGTCATTATATTTTGGACCAGAGACAAAGAAGGGGGCAAGATACCTTTCAAATCAGAAGAAATGCACCATCACCACAGTGTGTTTGTGTTGTTCATTTCTTCCAGACTATCTTTTCTAGATAAAACTTCTTCAGAGCTTAGTTCGGTGTTTCTGATTCTTTCATTTTCTTGTCAGAAACAGCTGTTACTTAAAATTATCAAGAGCAGACTTCAGAAATTTATTTGAACTAGGTCTGCTTTAAAATCTGTTGTAAATCAGTGGGCTAGGTTCACATCAGGCTATGTATGGAGTAGTAATCTGCTTTTGCTGAGATGCAAAAATTTGCACAACAGGTCGAAATTTGCAGGATAAAAAGAACATATTACTGAAGGAGAGTTTTACAATTCTGTGGCTTCTAGAAAATATGTGTGTGTTCTCCTTGTGACTTAATTTGACACATTCATCTCTGTTGAAAGAAAATGCCAAAATATTCAAACTACCAGAGCCTGGTTTTGCATGTTAGAGGAACTTAAAGGGCAGCAAAGCACAGGATCATAAAAGTGTTTCCTTTTGTGTATTCAGTCACAGCACTGCAGCCATACCCTGCCCTGAGTGCATTTTCAAACTAAAGTGGAAAGGTGTCTCTAACTTTGCCTTGCATTCTGCATTAATATTTTTGAAAGTATATCATCTGTTATAAAACAAAATGTCCATTCAAGTGATTGTTAGAGCAACTAACTGGACTGCTGAATAAGTATATATGTACAGAGAGATACCATAGGATCAGGCTTTTTGTTGAAAGCTGTAATTAAAGCTGTGAGTGCTAGGTGTATGAGGTATGATATATTTTTTGAAAATAACATAGCCATTTGCAGGTGATTGCCAACAGTCTGCTAGACTAGTTGCTCTAGTCTGCTAGGGGCATGTGGCCTCACATTAACATTTTGCTGGTGTTACAGAGTTTGAGGTGTTGCTTATGGACTTGGGCACAATAGTTCGACAAAAGCGCGGAGCTGGACTTCTTCTGAATTCCATTACTTCCTTTCTCTTGAGTGGCATAACTTTTATGTCTTATTAGCCTTGTACTACTACCTTTCAATCTCACCCTATGTCATTGTTACATATGTATTTAGTTGAATTTGTGGCTGATTAAGGATAGTCCAGTTGAAAACATCTCTCAGTTGTGACATTATTTGTTTGACATCTGAACTTTAAAATTCAAATGAAAGGAATTATGCAGTGCATTTTATTTAATATTACGATATTAAGAAAATTCAAATACCTTTTCGTAAACTGTATTTTTATGTCTTTTATATGACATAACCTACCAAATCTTGTTATTGTGTTTTTGGTGGGGAAGAAAGGGCCATTGTCTTTAATGCAAGTAAGTATATAGTTCACATTGTTTGACAGTAGGGGACTCCAATAAAATGTTGGAATAAACAAAGTAGACAGAAAATATTACCACTTTTCCTCTGGGAACTATTTAAACATGCTGCCATGTAAATTAACAGTAGACTTTGAATTTTTGAATATGCAGTTGTATGTGGTGTTCATCTTAAAGCAGAAGCACTATCTTTTATAAAAGCAACAGCTGCAATTTTAAAGGATGCTGTGAGGATTTATCTAGTGGGGCAGCTAGGCTGTTTAGCTTTTTCAAATTTCTTGTGTAGAATTTGTCAGCTGTTGGAAAGTTTCTTATAGCCTTACGTACATTTTATTTTGAAGAAACTCCACTACTTCATTTAAAAAGTTGCTACTAAGTGGCACGCATGGAAGCTACTTAGATTCTTTTGTTGTCGCATTTGGTTGTTGAATTTTTTTTGTTGAATGTGATTGAATTCTTGGTGACAAACCCTGGCATTTATTTCCAGTTTTTCATAAAGTTGATCTGTCTTTTTTTTTTATTTCAACAGCTTGATCAAGTTGTCCGTCAGAGAAATCTGTATAGTTTGGAACTTTTCCTCTCTTGTGCACAGAAACAGTTAAGTGTTTTATTAAAGGAAGAGCCAACCACTACAGAGGAAAAGAGAGAGACTGACATCCTCAGTACCACTGATAATGTGTGATTTGTGAAGCTGCAAATCTCAATCCGACAAATGATGAATATATTGAAATACTGGGATTATATCATTGATTCAAGATTGATCAGAAACTATGCCTGATAAAAGTATTTGTGGATGATGTTCTTTTATTTATTTTTTTAACTACTATTATCAGATTCCAAATATGGGAAGGAAAAAAAAACCTGGAAAAAATTGTTTTTATTTATGATTTTTCTTTCATTATATTTTCTAGTAGCCCATGATTGAAGTTCTAGGTAACTGCAGCAGTGATGAAAATGTTTCCCTGTTACGTCTGTTTTAAATCTGGCATCATGTGTTGATGTAATTTATCCATATATTTGGTATTCTAAAAAATGGAGAAAAACATTTAATCCATCTCTTTTTCCAAAGTATGTGCCCAAGTGCATTGCCTCAGGTGAGTCTGAAGAGGTTATTATTTCTTACTGCATTTGATTTATAACAGAAGAATCAGAACTGATACATGAGAGCTGACAGGCATTTTTAAAAACTACTCCAGCTCTAGTAATAGAAAAGTTTAAAAACTAAACCGTGCATCTTTTTAGAGTAGTGCAAAACTTTGCCATAACCAATGTATAGTATGTATTTTATTTCTGTTTTACAGTCTAATTTGATTCCAAAAGTTGTTTTCTCATGAAAATATGATTAATGTGACTGACCTCAGTTTCAGGAATAAGATGTATGTAATTATGCAGAGACTGATACTGCACTGCCTCAGTGGAATTTCTGACAGAATAAGGAGTGCAGCTTCCTGACCTCAGATGCCCTTTCTAAAGGAAGTAGAAAAACTCCCCACTAGTTTTATTGGACTTTGGATCAAGTCATAGGTCTTTCTAGTCTTGCTAACAGCAGCATGGAGTGGAATTTCTGTGCCTACACTGTATTGATTGTTGATTTGGAGCCTTAGTTATGAAAGAGTTCTGAATGAAATAAGGAAAAATAAATGTTCATGCTAAGAAATGCAAATAAACCAAGATTCTTACGGTGAGCTTGTGATTCAGTGGGGGACTTACGGGCATTTTTTTGTGTGTTTCTTGTTATTCAGTGGTGGTTGTGAGCTTTTTGTTTGGCTGGTTTTTGCATCAGCAGTCACTTTTCATAAATTTTCATTGCTACTTTTCTGTAGCAATAAGGAAATAGCAAATGTTTGCATATGTATTTGGCAGTATGAAATATGTATTGCAGGGAGTTTAGCATTTTATTTAAATAACTTTCTGTACTTCATTTTTGTAATCAAAACCAAGGCTTTTGTCTTCTGCATGCAAAATTTCACTGCAGAAGTAAGTACTGTTAGTTTTACTAGATGATGACTTCACCCTACAAATGGATAAAAATTCAGTCTTCTTTTTGATATTTCTTGATTGACCAATCAGTTTCCATTTCTTATGGCAGACAAAAAAATACAGTGTTAATCAGTCACCTACTTATCATTCCTAAGCCAGTGAAATTCTTGTCTTCGTCAACTGAACCAAAGATACTGTCTAGGTCCCAGCAGCTGGGACCACGTGGCAGCTCACTCACCCCCCTTTTCCCTCTAGGAATGGTGGGGAGAAGAGGGAGAGGAGGGGAAAGGAAAAAATCTCAGGGGTTGAGATAAAGACAGTTTAATTGAACAATATCAGAAAAGGAAAATAGTAATAACAATAATGACATGTCATTCTCACCATCTGGTGATTTGGCACGATGCCGAGCACTGATCATGAGTACCCACCCCCCAGCCAACTCTATTTATGTACTGAGCATTACATATATAGTACACAATATTCCATTAGCTATTCCATCATTCTGTCTATGCTTCTCAGATTCTATGGTAAACTGAAAAAAGTCCTTGAAAACTAAACATCGCCTGGCAACAACTAAAACAATATGCATTATTGACATTCCTTTTATACCAAACCTGAAACACAACAACCACTAGAAAGAAAATTAACTCTTCCTAGCTGATACCAGGACAGATGTCCAGATGGGTCTTTTTGGAAAGTAGAGGCAGTGTAAAATGAAATTGATTGTCTACTGCTGTCTCACAATCTATGTTTAATTGTGGAAATGTGGTATGAGCAGATTACTAGATGAACTTCAGCATTCTTGGTTTTTACTTTTAGGCCTGTACATGGAATAGTATTCCTTTTTACTAAAGACCTCAAACTGTTCCTCTTCTAAGCCAAAGCCTTAGTGGTATACCAGCATTTTCCTACTAAAGAGTTTTGTATTCTGACTTACATAAAAGCATTTGTTGCAGAAGTTCATGATTGCTGTCGGTAAGATTTCACTGGCAACTATGGTGTATTACAGAATCATAGAATAGTTTGGGTCAGAAGGGATCTTTAAAGGTCATCTAGTCCAAACCCCATGCTATGAGCAGGGACATCTTCGACTAGATCAGGTTGCTTAGAGCCCCGTCCAGCTTGACAGTGAATGTTTCTAGGGTTGGGGCATATACCACCTCTCTGGGCAACCTTTGCCAGTGTTTCACCACCCTCATTGTAAAAAATTTCTTCCTTATATCTAGTCAAAATCTACCCTCTTTTAGTTGCCCCTTAACCTGTCACCACCTGCCCTGCTAAAAGTTTGTCCCCGTCTTTCTTATAAGCCCCTTTAAGTACTGAAAGGCTGCAATAAGGTCTCTCTGGAGCCTCCTCTTCTCCAAGCTGAATAACCCCAACTCTCTCAGCCTGTCTTCATAGGAGGGGTGGTCCATCCATCTAATGATTTTTGTGGCCCTCCTCTGGACCCACTCCAACAGGTCCATGTCTTTCCTGTGCTGAGGGCTCCAGAGCTGGACAGAGTACTCCAGATGGGCTCTCGCCAGGGCAGAGTAGAGGGGCAGAATCACCTCCTTCGACCTGCTGGCCACGCTTCTTTTGATGCAGCCTGGGAAATGTTTGGCCTTCTGGGCTGCAAATGCACATTGCCAGCTCACATTCAGCTTTTCACCCACCGGTAGTCCCAAGTCCATTTCTGCAGGACTGCTCTCAATCCCCTCATCCCCCAGCCTGGAGTGATACCATAGGTTGCCCTGAATCATATGCAGGACCTTGTACTTGGCCTTGTTGAACCTTATGAGGTGCACATGGGTCCATTTCCTGAGGTCCATTCCTTGAGGTCATTGTCCAGGTCCCCCTGAATGGCATCTCATCCCTCAGGTGTGTCAACTGTACAACTCAACTTGGCATCATCTGCAAATTTGCTGAGGGTGCACTCAATCCCACTGTCTATGTCACTGAAGAAGATTAAACAGTACTGGTTCCAATATAAACCTCTGAGGGACACCACTCGTCACCAGCCTCCATATGGACATTGAGCCATTGGCCACTACCCTCTGGATGCGACCATCCAACCAATTCCTCATCCACCAAACAGTCCACCCATCAAATCCGTACCTCCCCAGTTTAGAGAGAAGGATGTTGTGCGGGACTGTGTCAAAGGCTTTAGAGAATTCCAGATAGATGACATCCGTAGGTCTTCCCTTGTCCACTGATGTAGTCACTCCACCACAGAAGGCCACTAGGTTGGTCAGGCAGGACTTGACCTTGGTGGAGCAATCCTGGCTGTCTCAAATCACCTCCCTGTCCTCCATGTGCCTTAGCGTAGCTTCAAGGAGGATCTGTTCCATGATCTTCCCAGGCACAGAGGTGAGGCTGACAGGTTAGTAGTTCCCAGGGTCCACCTTTCTACCTTATATAACAATGGGTACAATCTTTGCCTTTTTCCAGTCACCAGGGACCTCACCTGACTGCCATAACTTCTCAAATATCATGTAGAGTGGCTTGGCAATGACATCAGCCAATTCCATCAGGACTCTGGGATGCATCTTGTCCAGTCCCATAGACTTATGTATATTCAGGTTCCTCAGATGGTCATGAACATGATCTTCTCTTACAGTGTGGGGTACGTTGCTCCCCCAGTCCCCGTCTTGTGATCCAACCACTGGAGAGGTGAGCGGTATCTTTCCCATTAGAACATCATGTGTTCTTTAATCTCAGCTCTTGAATATTGGGATTGTCACAGAGAAGTGTAGGTATTTTTTTCTTACATTTGACTGTTTTAGTCCTTTAGTCTTTCTCTTTACCCTGCAAGCAAAACTGCAGAATTAGACCACAGACACACGAGATCAGATTGGGAGCTTGGATTATATTCAAAACTCCAAGTCTCAGAGAAGAAACATAGTTACCCAGCAGAAAAAGACCTGTCTAGTGTGCAAGCTTTGGAGCATGCAATAACCTCCATCTTCTCCACATCGAATCCAAAGCTTTAAAGCTTAGTTTTATTTTTCATTATTTCTGCCTAAACCTAGGACAATACAATTTTGGGAGGAGGGAAAGCAGGGAGAAGTTTGCAAAACCCAGTCTAGCTCCTAGAAGGTGACATCACAATTGTATTATTTTTTTTTTATTCCTACATACAGACTGAAGAATGACATACAAGAGAAAATAATATGTTCAAGGCCTACAGGGTAGAACTTTGTCTGCCTCTGAGGCACGGCTGCTAGTGTAACAATTTTGGCAAGACTGATATGTAATGGGAGGAACAAGAAGCCCTGGAACTAATCCTCAGAATTGAAGTGCAAGAACTGAAATGTTCGAGCTAGTGAGTCTGCAGTCTAGAGCATCACCAAAGCTCATATAACATACATGTTTAATATATATTTTTATATACTTTATATTACAAATAAACCGTAAGTCTTGTTATGTAAAGATGTGTTTTAAACTATCAGTTGTGTGTATTAAAAGTTACCTAAAAGACAGGGTAACAGTAGATCCGGTGTACATAATGGTGGCTTTCATTGGTGTCAGTCAGGCCTATTCTATTTTAACACTCCTACTTGATGGTCTAGAACAAAGAAGATCAGAACAGTGGGATTTGTAACTAATAGTTTGCTAAGTTAATACTGAATATTGTGCTATCATACAGTTGTACGCATTTGTGTTATATTGCTGTATGTTTCTGTTTGCTCCCTGCCTGCTTCCATTCCAGACTTCTGGATTACCTCTGAGACTACGTGTGTACAAGTTGTTAAAAAAAAGAAATCATTTGCTACACACTTTTTGTATGCTGCCTATAGTTAAGATATGGGAATATTTGAATTTTTGCCTTGCTCTAAGAATCTCATTGACAAATGACACTTGAATTCCTTGAAGCATTTAATTCCTTCACTCCATCATAAGAAGGCAGAACAAAGAAAAAGCAGTAGTTGTTCCAGAGGCTGAGATCACATTAGTGTTTTGAGATTTTTTTGCATTTTTACATTGGCACCTGATCAAAAGTTGCCTCATGTCCTGCCAGCTCAGTAAATGGCAATGTTAATTCTGTTTGAAATTATCCACGTAGACATGACCTTAAAGAGCCTAATTCCTCTTCACACTGAAACTCCCTTATAGCACTCTAGACCTTGCTCTTCCACTGTGTATTTTTTATGTCCACGTATTTGAGTGTACCAGATTTTTCCCCACCCCTTGGATAGCAGGAATATGTGATAAGATACCGTCTTGTTTCCTAGCAGGAGATAGCCACTGATAAAAATTGTTCATCAAGACAGAGAGAATTTATGCTCACTTTCAGATCATGTATAGTGTCAGTGCAGTTATCAGATGAGCTTAGTGCAAATGTAAAATGAGCTAAATTGGGACATACCCAATCTAGTTTACAGCTAGTTAGCTTTCTTGGTGCTAGATGGGTAGGTGTTAAAGCATAGAGCACTGCATGGCCTAACTAGCCCCTTAAGTCTTCCTGCTTCCCCAGCTGCATCGCAGCCTACAGTGAGCTACATGAAATACACAGTGTGCTTCAACTATTTAAGTACTGTAAACCCAGTTGCAGGAATGACTAACCTGTGGATGAGATGATTGTTTTAAAATTTTTTACGTGGCCATTCTGAATACTGTCTAGGAAGATTTTATAACATATGTGACATTCCTTTTTCAGCAGTGGATTATAAATGTGCCAAAGAAACATTGGTCAGGAAAACATTTTTTACATGTGTATAATTTGGGCCTTCAATTCAATCCAATCGGCTTGCAGGAACTAATGAAACAAATGTTTTCTTTTCTGCGATCTCTCCAAGTATATTGTTCCTCTAAGGCTTTAAGAATTTATGTCTTACCTCCTAGTATAGCTTAAGCACAGATTTCTTTATTAATTTTTAAGCCTACATAAAACTAATAATAGTGCTGCTGAATTAGGGTCACATTTGAACAGTTGAACATGATGGAGAAACCATTTGAATTGCACTCTGTTTGGCTCAATTTTTGTGTTTGTCTTTGAAAGCGTATGCTTCCTTAGCTAAAGGAAAGCACTGAGGTGTGTAGACTTCTCATTGTAGACATTACCTAAGCAGTTCACTTGCCATGGTGATGTAGTGGCTAAAAATGCCCTCATCAAGCTCCCTCATACACGGAGCAAAAGGTCAGTCATATGCCATTTGCCACAGATACACATTTGCCACATGGCACATGGTAGGTTATGGTGTTTACATTTCTGTGGGAAGCATTGTTAGTATTACATTATAAAAACCTGTCATAATGTCCTGAAAGTGGTGAGACTCCACTGTAGGTGCTGGTGACAGCGCAGTATTTCAACACAAAATAAAGACGATTCATAGTTTTTGATTGATCTTTATTGTATAGTGTGTGTTTAAAACTTGTTGTATCACCTTTAAGGGATATGATATTCCTTTGAAAATAATAATTATTTTTATCCTGTGATAATAACAATAATAACAAAAATTTACTGTGATAGATGTGGTATATTATCCACATCTTATCTGCTGTGTAATTATAATAATTTTAATATGCATCGGAGATTCACATTTGTTTATATTGCCTGTAATTCCTCTTATTTCAGACCTACAAACCCAGCATCTTTTAGATGCTTTCCATTGTCCAGCATGGATAATGTGGTACACAAAGAAAGTGTTATTGAATAAACACTCAGACTACTTTTTTTCAGGTGGCATTTCTAAAGAGTTTGACAGTGAACACCAGTAAAAAAAATAGATACTTATTAATACACATATCCGAAAAATGCAATTATCAACAAAATGATACAAATCTATCTCTTTCTTTTTTTTTTTTTTTTAGATTTGGTAATAGATCTGTATCAATAGATATAGATCACCATCAGATGGCAAGTCATTGACGTGCATTCTCTTTCTTCAAGTTAAAATAGTTTTTCTTCTCCCAAAGGCCAAAGGCCCCTCTCTAAGTTTAAAAAGAAAGTTTGTCTGAACTGATCTGCTTTACTGTAAAATGGTAGGAGGCCCTTTAGTCAAGGGAGAAACAGAATTGTTTTTGTTGAGGGAACTTTGAAGGATGTTTCAGTTCTTGTACTACCAAATTAGGACATCAGTTAAGACTTCACGTCGATCTCGCTACATAATTTTTCTGAAAGACAGCTGGTCATGATGATACATGGCCAGTCTCTATTTTTGTGGCAATAATTTTAAGAATCCCATTACTTAAACATCCTGCTCTTTTATTATGACCATAGGTTACATATTTAGAGAGTGATTGTGAAGTTCTGGCTCCCAGGAAGTCAGCAGGATTTTTTCTGTTGTTGGTTATTTTCAATTCAAAATTTCATCCTTCCTCATATTTTTTGCAGTTGTGACTACAATGAATATAACACACACAGCTTTGTTTTTGTATGGTGCTGGAATTGTACTGAGAAGTTATTTCAAGAGCAGATTTCATTATCAGTTCTTTGAAGAAAATGGCAGCAATTTTCTGTTGATTGTATAGTGGGGAAGGGGGTTAAGCTGTTGGCTGAGACCTTGGTGAGGGGATACGTGTGTCTCATTATTGCTGCACTACTGCTAGAAATAATGTATTTTCATATTCTTATTGAAATAAGTTACTTCTCCTTTAGTATATCAGAATTAATAGCAACTCTGAAGTATTTCCTACTGAAATACCTAGAAAAAACACATTCGGTTATATAAAAAAAATCACAACCACAAAGATATAAATCAGTCCATTTTCATATCAGGCTTGACAGTAGTGGAAACATGATGGCAAATGTAAGGTGCTACTATTTGTTATATATCCCTTTGACTACTAATTTTACTTGACAAAGAAAACAGGGTCATTGTGCTCCATCTCCTGCAGATTCAACTGCCTGATGAAGTTTACAGCTGGATAGTAGTTTGATAAAAAGCTGGATGAATCTTAATAAATTTGTCAGGGTCAGAGAGTCATACAAAGGAGAGCTTCTTGTCTTTTTTTATGGATTATTGTTAGGGTCAATGAGTCAAAATCTGTCCTGGAGTGTCAGCGGCCAAGGATTTCAGTGGTTGTCTGAATACAACAGAACTGCATTTGGTCTGTTTGAAACAATAACATTGACATTGGAAAGTATCATTATTTCAGAAAACTGTCCATGTACAATTTTCCAACTCTTGTATCTTTAAGGGTTTTTTTGTTTTGTTTTTTTTTCACATACTCTTTGACCTAGGGCAAAAGAAACAGTCTTATTCATAAATGTTTATGAACATGATGGTGAAACAAAAGGAGGAGTTGTAAGCCAGGTGGAATTTATTTTCTCCATACTCTTTTGGTAGTGAAGGCAAGGATAGTTGACATACCGGAAGTTCTCTAGATGCAGAAAAAAACAGAATAATAGTATTGTCATTTGTGAATTGAGAGGGACTTGGTGAGGAAGAAGAGACAAAGAGGTATGATTTTATAATGTGAACTTTGTGGTATATTAAGAGAAAGAAATTACATGCTTTCACAGAATACAGTGGGATGATGGGTTCAAATGGGAAGTGCAGACAGGAGGTTCTGAATCCTTTAAAAGGTACTCATCTGAACCTACAAACTTCTCAGATGTAAACAGCAAAATGAGTCAAGAAAAAAGAAAGGTGAAGATTCAGATATTTCCTGTGCAGTTTAAAGAGTAATTGGTTTCACAACTCAGAACTTCTCAAGCTTAACAGTGGTTTCTGTCAGGACCTAGGCAATTTAACTAGAAGGTCTCATCTCTCAGAAAATAGTACTACATGAGAGTCTGTACTTCAAAACAACATCCAAAGTCTCAAAATAAAAAAAAAAAATAAAGGTTTATGCTTTGTAAATCGTCAGATTGCAAGGCTGACATGTTGACATCCAAGTACATTTGTCTAACATACATCAATAGAGATTCCTGGGCATCCTTGACAGAACGTTGTCAGAGCTTTGCTGGGGGTACTACTGCATCAGGATGATGAACATATTCTTGCTAATATTACACTAATATTAAAAACAAAGTTATATACACAACGGAGAAATCTTTAAATGATGCCAAATAAAATAGAAAGGGATCCAGATGTTATGTTCAGAGATAACATATAATCTATTCATCTTCTTGGGAATAAGAAATGTATTTAGGTCTCAGACAAAATAATTTTTCACTTGTAGAGGTTGGAATAAAATTTCACATAAGCTCAAGACAGCAGTGGAGAATGTCTACAAAAGACTGGTAGTTACACAGTTCATGAATGACAAGACTACTCAGAAGAATACAAATAACTACAAGCAGGATCGGCATCAAATTTCACTCAATTTGAGTATATCAATATGTAATATAAATATCATAATCATAATGTGTATGCACAGTTTTCAAGACAATTTTTCTTCAACAAATTCTTCAGAGAACAAGTGAGTTGAAGGAGAGCATGACGAGGTCATCCTCCACTGTTTTTAAGAAGGATCCAAATGGATGTTTGATTGGTTTATTTTATGTTGTGGCCGAATGCTAATACCTATTCTGATGCATAAGCATCCAGGAGTACATGCTGATTTTCACAAACGAATCATATAGCACAACTTTTTGTACCAATTAGATGTTTTAATCATATTTTTCCTGTTTAAGTTTCAATAAATCAAGCCGGGAAGTGGATTAATCTTTTATGTGCCTTGTATACTGTTGGTGTCATGAATAATTTAATTATGGCTGCCTCCAGGACAAAGCTCAGAAATGTCAATTAACAACTTCTAAAAAGGTTTTCTACATTATAGTGAGAGTTGATTCACACTTTCTAGACTTTCTGTTGTTGAGCTCAGAGAAATAGATAGTGTTTTCCTTTAAAGAAGACAAAAATGGGGTGCCAAATTTGCTTGGTTTTATTAGTTAAGAAAGCCTGTTGGTCAGTAATGTTTTTTATAGTGCTCTGAAAAATACATATTATTATGAAAGAGTCCAGAAATCAACCAGAACAGATGTATTCTTTGCTGACTTGCAAGTCAGTTTGTTAGTGGATTTTACGCCTGCTGTTAATCAGTGAGGTCAGGATTTTGCTCATTGTTTCTAGCTAATGCCTTGCCTTCTTGACAGTGGTGCTTTGGGGGACAAGCAGTTATACCACTCTCAAAAAGGTCTCTCTGGGGAGAGAGAAACGCTGAAAAGCATTCCAGCCTGAAGTCCAGCTGGGAACATGGTGCTTCCATCTCCAAAGACGTCATCCTGCCAATTTCTCTCACTAAATACATCAGCCTACTCAAAATTTGCAGGGAGAACTCTGCAACTTGCATATATTATAATGTGTTCTGAGTCTTGGAGGGAAATGTTTTATCACACTTTCACAGTGACAATACATCTTGTACTCAGCAGTGGTTCCTAACATGCTGTGCTACTGTATTGGCCTTTTAATGTTGAATTTTACATAGCTGCCTGTTGTGCACTGTATTAAAGACACTTCAGATACTATTCTGAAAGGAAACTGACTGTATGAAAAGATCTTGGATTTTATTTTTGTTTTCATTAGTGAAAACTGCTGATATTTCTTTGCATAGAGGAGGAGATTGCTAGTACAGGAAGACTTTCAGCATTCTTTTAATGAAAGATATTGTATGTGTCTTACTTTGTGTCTTTAAGCAAATAAAATCATCAAATATTCCAAGATCTCGAGATAGTTTTGAAAATCATAGAGTGTTTTTTAGTCATTTTAATAATAATTATCCACTTTTAGTGTGCCTTACAGTTTTTAACTCCTTAACATCCAAATTTTCCCCTAGAAATGCAAGTGGTGGAAAACCTTTTTTCCTCTTTAGGACATCTAAGATTTACAGGATCCCAGGAGGTAAAGTGTTAAGGAAAACATCAAATATTGTAAAATCGATGAGAAAATCACCAGGGGAGGAGTCCTGTGTAGGATGGGTCAATGGTTCACCTGAAGGAGCATGTCACACTTCTGCCCTGGTTCCCCCATCCTGCTGTTAACCTCAGTTAAATGGTCATAACTTCACTTGCCGCTCAGGGTGAAGGCTTAGGGTTAGTTGTCAGGTTGTCTTTACGCTAATGCTGTCTTCATTTGTAGTCTTACAGTCTTCTGTTACTAATGAGAAAACATAAGCATCGTGCCATTCTGTCAGGTCCTCCTACATTATATAACCTTGAAACTCTTGACAAACATTTTTTATTTAGATTATTCAGGAGAAAAGGGATCGATCTCCTTTCTTGAAGAAATGTCCCCATTGTAGGATACACTGGAAAACAGAAGGATTTAACTTTCTGTAAAAAATTGTAAGTCCCAGTGCAATCTGAGTTGGTATGCTGCTTCTGATGCGGTTACCGGAGCAGTAGCTTCTGTGTTTAAATGGCGTATGGATACCTCACTACTTCTTGTTAACAGGCTGCCACAAATGTGAATAAAATTATGCAGACCCTGAATTAATCACTCCCACATTGTTTGCCTTATTACATACCAAACTGACAGGCTGCTAGGCAGCTTGGGTACAGATAAGGCAAAAATGTGGAAACCAACAACTGCTCCATGTGTCAAAATTCTGTCAATGATCCTGTTTATAGGAAAATTTCTTCACATTAGAAAGTCCAAGTCTTACCTCATTCTGATACACAATAAAACATGGTAAAATGTGCAGAGCTGATATGATCAAAACATATATTTGCAGCAATTGTATTTTAAATATAATTGCCAACAGGTAGAGAAGAGCTTCATACTACTGAGGAAAGATAGTAATTCTTTTCTCTATTGATTATGCTGTGGATGTATCTAAACTAAGGTGAAAAATAAAGAACATAAATAAAAGTGGCCAATCACAGGTTCTCAGCAGAGACAGATACTTTTAAAACATATGGGGTCCTCATAGAAGTTCGTTAAAGCAAAGACAACGCAATGGACTTTGACCCATCAGAGCACACTGAATACCGTCTCTTTCCCTCAATTCACTGAAAAACTAGTAGAAAACAACTGTTTCTCATGGTACAAATCAAGACCAAAAGGCAGTTTGTGTGTGTGCATGAAAAAAGGGGAAAATCTGTGGAAGAATAATGATCCATCAGCACTGTATAAAGTTCTCATTTAGTACTGTAAATAAATAATGATTTAATACTGGAATAAGACTGAGTTAACAGAATTAAGTATGGAGAATCTTTTTTCCAACCCTATGATGTTTGACATGTAAGGCATTGCAAATGAATAAATGGCTGCGCTGGAGGGTCATTTTTTTTTTTTGTCATGTCAAAAAGCTCTGCTGCTATGCGTTTCCCAAGGGAAGCAGCACTGAAGAGAGCAGAAAGAAGGTGGAGCAAATGACCCATCATCATTAGTGATCTTACAGGGACGTTAAAAAAAACAGTAGATAAACTCGCTCAGAACAATCAGGCTATCAGCATCTCCTGGGAAAGGCCTGTCTTCACCACTTCCAGATCAGACTGTGGACCAGTGTGATAATTCTGAGCCATGTGAATTTTGCACACATATGAGGTCCACTCATTTCAAAGTGAACTCAGTGCCTGAGGGTTGCCTGGTAAGCAGGGCAAAAGTTGATGATTGCAAAGAGTGGTCTGGAATTATCAATAGACAGGGTGCACTTTCAGGGCTAGCGAAAACTGTATTTATTTACCACAAGACGGTAATATCAAGCAGTAAAGAGAAATGAAGAACATCCAAGAAAAAATCTGCCTAGACATGAAGACAATCCAAGACTGAACAAGTGGCACAGGCTAAAACCGTTTGCAATAAATGTGAAATAAAAATAGCAAGTCTAGACAATTGTAGCCTAGATAAGAAACATGCTGCTAGGCTTCAAAAAAAAAAAAAAAAGCCCTCAATATTTTGCACTTCTGCAAATTCTCCTCAGTTCTTCAAATTCTCCTCAATTCTTTTGGCAACACGCAGAGAAATAGATCAGTGAATCCACCTGCAGACGATACAGCCGGTGGTTCAGAAAAAAGGTGAAATTCCAGACGCTGTAACTTAGGGCTTTGTATTAATAGAATACTAGTAAACACATTGTGTGTTGGTGTCAAGGTTTTGGTGAAGGGGGCTGCAGGGGTGGACTCCGTGAGGAGGGGGCTGTGCAGGGGCTGCCCCGTGCTGTGCACAGCCGGTTCCAGCCAACTCCAACTGACCCACAGCAAGGGCACAGCCCAGCCCCTCAGACAAGATGGTGGTGCCTCGGGGAAAACATATTTAAGAAAGGACAAAATGCTGCACAGGCAGTGGGGAGTGAGAAGAATTGTAAGAAACAGCCCTGCGGGCAGCAAGGTCAGAAGAAGGAGGGGAGGAGGAGCTCCAGGCACTGGAGCGGAGATCCACCTGCAGTCTGTGAAAAGTCTATGGTGGAGCAGCTATTTCCCTGCAGCCCATGGAGAGGGCCACGCAGAAGCAGATATCCAAAATGCAGCCCATGGAGGACATCATACTGGAGCAGCTGGATATTTCCTGAAGGAATTGTGTGTGGCCTGTGGAGACCCCACTTTGGAACAGGTTTACCCTGAAGGACTACAGCCCATAAAGAGGACCCACGCTGGAACACGGGAACAGTGTGAGGATGAAGGAGTGGCACAGAGGAGCTGCTACGGACTGACCCCATAGACCCCTGTTCCCCATCCTCCTGCACCGCTTGGTAGGGAAGGGGTAGAAGAGTTTGGAATGAAGGAGTGAAGTTGAATATAGGAAAATTAGTGGGAGGGGAAAAAGGTGTTTCGTTTGTCTTTGTTTCTCATTATCCAACTCAATTTTAATTAGCAATGAATTAAATCTGTTTTCCCCAAGTCAAGTCTGTTTTGTCTGTTGAGGGTAAAACGATCTCTCTGTATTTGCCTCGACCCATGAGCTTTGCCATCTTATTTTTCTTCCCCTCTCCTTTTGAGGAAGGGGAGTGAGAGAGTGCTGGAGAGGCATGTGGAAGCTGGCCAGGGTCAACCCACCAGACATGGACTGACACTGGAGCCTCAGTGACAACTTGTTTAAGTGGATACCCGCTCCAGTCATGTCAATGGGGCAGAAGCAAACGCGAGTCTCCCATAGGTCTTTCCTCATCTCACAGTGTTGTTGCATTGTCAAAAAGAGCTAGAAGAATAAGAACAGGGGAAAGAGGAAGAAAGAGCATGATCTAGAGGAACAGGGTGGTGTGCAGTGCCAGTGGTGAGGAAAGACTGCTCTCAGGACAGAGGAAGTCTTTCCTTCCTTAGCACACATTTGCATATGAGAATCCTGGCAGTGCAAGAGAATGGCAAACAGGAAGTTGGGTGAACTCAACTAGCATTGAGATACTCCATCCTGAAGGTTAGAAGACTGGATGAGAGAAGATAAAATAAGGTGATAGCAAAGCAACTGATAAGAAAGGAATGAATAGCATTGGGAGCTGGCACCAGAGAAGTCAGCAAAGCTGGGATTGACCTAAACACAAGAGTGTAAGGGTGCGATGTTGAAGATCACAAACAGACATATTGGAGTGAGCAAAGCTGAAAAGAATGAAAATGGTGGTTAGTGAGAGAAAATCTTGACAAGACTAATCAGAAAGAAAAAAAAAAAAAAAAGACATAGTGACCATTTCGATGTAGAGCTAGGGTTGGAGGGGGGGCAGGGAGGCGGGGGACCAGGAGGGGAGGATGAACTTCTGTGTAATATTTGCTTCCACACATGCACTATTAAAGTTGGAGAGTGGTGCCAAAAGAGATTTAAATAGAGTTGATTTCCTGAGCTTGTAATAAGTCCATGCACTTTGGGTTTTGCTGATTTTTTTTTCCATTTTTTTGTGTTGTTTTTTTTTTTTTTTTCCCCACAGGAAGAAGTAATAACATTTTCAAACCAACTGTAGTTCTGGTCCAAATCAGTTTTAAGATTCTAGTTTGGGAATGACAGGATCAAATTCTCACAAGCCTTCTCAGGAGACTATGGGCAGCAAAATTAAGATATTTCTGCTGTCTTGATCTGGTTCCAGAAATTCTTTCCACTTCTGAGTCTGCTTTCCAACCAGTGCTGCTAAGGTGTATTTGAATCAGAAGATTACAATCCAAGGAGTTGTTTTTCTCACTCCTTTGTCCTCTTCTCTCCTCCCGTGTACTAACCCCCCGACACTCGCCAAAGTTTCACTCCCTCCTGTGTCTACCTTGCTGCCAAAAAAAAAGGAAAACAAAAACCTCACCGCTCACCCTCCTTTTTTTTAATAGGATCAGATTTTGAGGCTTTGGTTTTGACTCATGTCTATATGAGGTAAAAACCACTCAGCTTTTTTTCCCTCCAGTCTTAAAACCTGATGTTTCTTTGGGCTTGTGGTAAAAAGGAGATTAATGTCCTCATGTTTTCCCAATAACAAACATTTTCTTTTCTTTTTCTTTTGCATTCAATTTTTGCATTGATACTGCAGAATCACACAGCCTACTGGACTAGACTGATAGCTGGTCTTCAGCCAACTTTTTTTTCCTATGTTCTTAAGTGTTCCTGCTGACTTCTGTTTTCTGACGTGTTTTTGGATTGCCATGGTACAATGCTGTCAAGCAGAAATATAATTGTCTGTTTGTTTTGTTTTTTTTTTTTTTTCATCTACTGTCAAAATACTTCACAAGGTGGCCCTCAGCTTCAAAGGCAGGAAGCACAAATATACACACATACATACAGAGATAAACATTCATCCATCACAAATGTTATCACATTGAGCTAATCATGCAGTCCATTTAGGAAGGTGGAGTTGAAGGCAGAGAAGTTTTGCAAATCAAAGCTTGACTGCAAAGTTGTTTGAGCAGTGACTCACTGAGCAGTCATAAACAAATCAATTTGTGCTTCAGTTTACTGCATTGTAAAAATAAAGTGTCACTAAAGTGTTTAGAAGTCGAAACAATATTCTGAGAACATACTGAGATGCTTTGTAATTCAGGTGACCATTGATAAGAGTCATTTTAACTGTATGCCCCCTGAGAAATAAACAAATTTGTATTTGGAAAGCTGCCATTACCAGCAGCCGTGCACTCAGAACATTCCTCCTTCTCCATCGTCTCAGTGTGTTTGTAAGGGACTTTTTGGTTTTCTTTATGCTGGAAAATGTGAAGCGTGAAGCATGAAGCAAAAAAAATTTGCTAATGAGTGTTAAGAAAGGTAAAAACGTCAGAATTTTTTTTTAGGAAACATTCCATCAAAAATTGTGTGCCTTCTTTTTTTGCAGGGATGTAAAAAGCATGGTGTTTGGAGATGGGGGGTGTAGATTGTACATAGATGTAATGATTAAATGTTAGTTTATGTTTGTGTCTTTGTGTCTTTTTTTTGGCCTGCTAAGAGCTATGTACCATGGTGATACGTAAACAAGAAGTGACCAATTATTCATGTGAGAAGAGGTTTCATGAATCACAGGAAAACAGTAAATTATGTGGAAAAGCACATTTCACACTCTTTTCAGGTTATAATTATGACAACATGGAATCGCTGTAACAGTTATGCACACTTTTTAATAAGATTTCGGGGTGGGTGGGAGAAAGGGTTCTGATAGTATTGGAATGATTTGCAATAAACTCTTTCTTCTGTTTTTGAGGAGAAAAAAAGTCTACTTTAGCTGCCTACTCTTGAAGTATGTTCCAAGTACACAAATGAAACTCTGGCAGAGCCGGCAAGCCTGCAGAAGGTCAAGCCCTGAAGTGTGTGGTTTTTGTTAGCAGAAGCTCTAGCAGGGTACCGAGGGAATGGTGGGTGCAGTGCCACCAGTTAGCTGAAAATGAAATAACTATTTAAGCAATACAGTGTCTCTGTCCACAGGAGCACATGTTTGCTTCTTTGGTGGTACATTTTAAGGGAGGAGTTTTTCCAAATACAGAGGAGGAATCTACTCCTAATAGACACCTTGCATTGCGTGGGTTGTTCCTTGCTTGAGGCACCTAATTTCCAACCTCTTGCACCGAAAGTCCACTGACATAAACACCCTACCATGCTTTTGTCCTGATCTTGCAATGAGCTCTGACCGAGGACAGATTTGTGCTGAAGTAGAGTCCCATTGTCTTCACCCAGTGTCTAAGATAGCACATATATCCACTCGCCCCAGAGAAGGCAGTAGGGCTGGGAAGCTAATGCTGGCAAATAGCTTTTAGGTAGCAAGTGAATGTTTTTCCTTCTGCTCTTAATGAAATCACATCAATCAAAATCCGTACTTGCCTTCACTGCCAAGGGCTGCTTGGCTTCATAATCTGTTACAGAAATTCATCATCTGTTTCATTCCATGCGTACGTCTAGCTAGTAATAACAGGTAGCCTCACCAAACTGTGCAGCATCTCCAGCAGTGTCAGAGCTGTTTGGTTCTCAGGCGCTTTGCTGGTTTAATGTTGTGTTAGCCACCGAGATTTCTGCCTGAAATACTTTGTTACAGAATGCAGAATGTCTGAGGAACATTAGCTATTTGCTGCTTGGAAAGCCAGGCAGCGAATCTGACATGAAAGAGTTAATGATTCCAAAAGTGTCACTCCACTGACTTGATGAGAAAAAACAGATACCCCATAGCAAGGGCTTTAATGATACCTTTCCATTAGCACCTAGAATCCATAAGAATGAGATCAGAATGGACATGGAATATGTAAGACTTGTACCCCATCACCTGACAAAGTGGTAAAGAGAAAAGGAATTATTTTAGTCCTAAATCAGAATGTCAAGAGTTAGTAACACACAATTTCTGCATCTGGGAGCCCCTCACAGTAAAAAAATCATATGCTGAGATGAAGGCATAGAGAACTATGTGTAGACAGGATGATCAGAAAGTGGCCGAGATACATGGGTCCTGCTTTCAGCCTGCCTTCAAAGGCTGCAGTTCTTTCTCATTGCTTTGTGCAGTGAATGGCCAGCCATGGTTTTGAACAGCATGGATAAAGTTCCTCCTATCAAAGGAGATGAATTGAGAGTTCTCATTTTATAGTGGCTTTGCCCAGGATGAAATGATTGTACAGAGTGTCAGTGACTAGACTAGAGAAGCAGACATGACCTACTTTGAGCTGAGAGTGGGTGATGAGAAGGAGCAAGAGGAGGCTCATGCTGGAGCGGACAAGTTCTGCTTAAAACACTCCTCACATCAGTGGTCCTGGCCATTATGTCATGTCACAAGTAGGGTGAAAAGGCCTACTGATGCCCACCAGTCCCCACTTTACTTTTTGTTCTTTATTACCAGTCATCAGGTGCCATGTCACATTTAATATTTTCCATCTGCTTTTGGCCAATATGGTCTGGTACTGCTCAACAGCAGAAACCTGTTGATTCTGGACTGCTAACTACTACTGGCTGGCACACCAAACTGTAGGGTGACTTAACTGTGGTGGAAGACAGACAGAATTGTTTCCAATGTACACCTAAGGAGGCCCTCAGTAAAGCAAACATTGATTTTGGAGAAGGGTTTTTTTATTTTTTTTACCTGTCTGCTGCCAGCAGGCTGTAAATAGGATCCCTATGTTTCTGCCTGTTGATACTAACCCACATTGGAGCTCATCAGCAACCTTTAAGCCAATAGAAGTTGCTGAGCATTGCTAGAAGCCACACACACTTCAGAACAGATGAGATCCGTACTGGTTGTCATGGACGAGTTACAAGGAGTGAAGGCACTGCAGACAACACTGCAGCCCATGGGTGGCCTGTGACTGCTGGTTCACTGGGTTCATCTTGCCTTTCTGGACTAACTCACACTATTATAAATCATATAGGTATGAGTTTCTTCCTGGAGCAACTTGTTTGCTTTATTTATTTGGAAAATTTCAGTAACTGCACTCACCACAGCTTCTTTTTCTGCTGTTGAACTTGCCATAACTGAGTCTCACTCAAGAATGCTTAGTCTTAACAGTGTGTGATTTCCCCTTGTGATTTCTGAACCACATACTGAATAGATTTGTTGCTAAAGTGTGGTAAATTCATTTAAAGATAAACTAATGGTATCTCAGAAAAGACCCTCTTCTCTAGAGAGAGAATGCCACAGATTTGAGGCACCCTCAGACCAAAAAGGACTTAGACATCCTGTCCTGTCCCCATCCTCCCCCAATTTTAAGATCAGTGAAACATTTAGAACAGAAAACAATCTATTTTTAGTACAATCACACAGTCACTCTGGGTATTATTTATATTTAAATTAAAAACAGCTTTTAGGCCTTCAGCTAACCCAGAACACTAATGTTATTTAAGGAGGGGGAAGGGGAAAAAAAAGGTTTAAAATAGCTAAATAATTAATTGGAACCTGGCATCACACACTGAGAGGGAACAACAGTACGCTGTGATGGCTACTTGCTTTAGAAAGTTGGTGGAAAAAACAGTCAGATGTGCTATGCATTTATACAAACGTGGCTACCATGTCACGGTTTCCAGAAGTCACGTGTATGCTTTGTGGCAAAGCAATAGTTAAAACATTGCTTGGGCTGAGTCAAATGCCCAGCGGTGCCTGTTTGGAACATTTTCCTTTGAGTCACTTTGTTTGAAATGTAATAGATGGCTGGTCAATGTGTTGTTAGAGCCTCTGTAGTTGTTGCCTGGAATATTATTCCAAAATGTTTACTCCACAGAGGTGTCTCATGAGCGGTTCCTCTTACTCATATCTGTCACTTTTTTAGGAGGGGTAATTTGAACTTGCTCTGGTTTTTTGCTCACATCTCGCAGATGTTCAGACAAGCAGGGCTGTTTCCTTCAGTCACCCTGTCGCTTCATATGCTTCCAAGGTGAATTCAGGGCTAGATTTAAAAGTGACTGAAGTAAGCAGAAAGGTAAATTAAAGTCAAGTTTGGGTTTTTTTATTCACAGTAAAAAAATATTTCCAGTACAACCAAAGGGCCTGCAAATAAGTGAAATGATCAATGTTTCTTCCGAGTGGTCACAGGAAGGGGTCAGTGAGAGGTTCAGATCTACTGCAGGAGGTGCTGTCATGGAAGTCAGTGAGTGAAGGGACTTGACATAACTATCCCTGATATTACCAAAATCCCAGATTCACAAGGTGTAAATATGTTTTAGGGGAGTTTTGGAAAAGTCCAGTACGCCTCTCAGGCAAAGGAGGCTCTATGTGATTTATCACTTGCTAGATGTTTACACAGCCATCCACTGTGGTCCTTAAACAGCCAATGTACTCCTGCCACAAACTCCATGCAGTCTGAAACTGAAGGGGAGCTGGAAGGAACATGGGGCTGGTGTGTTTGACCTAAAAGTACGTGCACTGCCAATTCCTTTTGGTAAGTGATGGTGAACTGGGGCTTCTGCTGGTGCACAGTTCCTATTTGAAGTGAGGAAGATAAGAGCTCCAGCAGCATGGGAGGCATCAAGACTTGGGATGTTCTTTGACATGCACAGAGGTAGGTATCATCCTGAGTTAGCTGGCAGCTTCTGATACTTAGACTTCTCCTGTAAAGACGCCTCACTGCCTGCTGGACAGGCTTTAGGACTGAAGAGCTGGCTGTTGTAGTTCTACCAGACCTCTGTTATTTCTGCCTTCAGAGTGAGGTTGGATTCAGGATCTCCTTTTCAGTGTATGGGAGGAATGAAGGAGAATGGGATCTAAGCTTTCGTGCCCAGAGGCAGATGCTGATCAATGATACTGCAAAGATTTTTTCAAGATTATATGCTATACCTGCAAAGAGACCAGATAGGAAACCCTCTGTCTCTACAATAGCATACAACAAAATCTCATCTGGCTGGATTGATCTCGATGAGGTGGTCACTAAATTAGTTTGTCCTATTTCCATTCACATGCTGGCTTAAGCAGTTTTCACTGAGATGTTATTTCAGTTTATTTTGCGTATAGAATTGATCTGATAGTTGTTGCTTTCAGAGAAGATTTGATTTGTGCTTTATACCAGGAGTTGCATTTGATTAGCTGTCCTCTTCAGATAGTAAATTATTTGGGGGGAGGGGGAATATTCCCTTTCTCAGTGAAAAGGATGTAAATTGGTCTCAGGGATTAATTTTTCTCGTGTCTTTTAAAAACGCTATTTTTTTTGTGTGCTGTTGACCAGGATCTCATCTTGATGGCTCAGATAATTTAAAACACTGTCTCAACCTTTGCAGGTGTAGTGGATGCCAATATCATTCTTAACTTAGTCTGTCAGAATTACAGCGTGGGCTTGATGGGGGATATCAGCTGATTCAGCCGGCAAATGCTCTCATACTGTTTGCTCCGAGGCCTGTTAGAGTTATGAGCTGCCTGTGTTACAGGAGATCATGAGTTAGTGTTGGTTTACACGGGGTCTCTGGAGAATAAACAGAAGGTCCTCACATGAAAAGATCCCGGGAAGTATCAGTAGGAAAATGCTGGGATCTTTCCTGCCCTCCACCCTGAGAGTAACGGGGTGCTCTAGTCTTGCTGGGAAGGGGAGATGTGAGTCCCCTGGCAGTATCCCAGGGTAACACTGTGAGGCCATACTTGCAGCACAGGTCTACAACCTTTCTCTGGTACTTTGCCTCTGGGCACAAAGTTGGGAATTACAGAGGAGTCTGATACTGGGCAAAGAACTTGTGTGAAGCCTGTGCTGTGGCAAGGGCTGACAACGGTGATAAAGCACCCTCACATCCTGGAAAAAACACACCTGACGTGAAACTGTTGTCTGCTTGGGAGGATGGAGTGGCTGAAATTGTCTTGTGCTGGAGGGACTGCTTAGAGGAACAACATTTCCCAGTCTCTTGATCAATGTCTCCCTGGCACCCCTCTCCTGCACACACTTACCTCTTTTTAAATCAAACAATCAGGCAAACAACAGAAAGCATGTGTGCTGTCAATTCTGCGTTTTAGTGAAATGTCTAGCAGTTAACAGGAAGCAGTTGTGACCTCATCTGGCAGCATATAAAAGCTGGTTCTAAAAATGGTGTTTAAAACAGTGACATTTCATTGGTAGCTGCCAAACAAGGACACACACAAACTTTAAGTATAACCTGATCTTCAGCATGAAGGAATATGGAGATGTTTTGACATATTTACATTATGTAATGGAAGTGTTAATAGGAAGTGAGAAGTCAAATTTTTTCTTAAAAAAACCTATTTATGTTTACATACCCAGACAAAATTTAACACTACAGTAATGCCCTATTCCTCTTTTCCTTTCCATGGCTTTGTCCCATGTCTCTGTTGTTTACATTCCAGTTAATTTGAGCTAGCTCATGGTTGAAGTCAATTACCTCATTGTCATTTTTGAGTAAAAGCAGCGGCATAATTGTAAATTACAGATTTATTAATGAAACATCTGAAGCTTCCAAGAGTCATTAGCAGGCAGGATGGAAAGATGCATCCTACGCACGCTGCGGGATTACTTACCGTCTTGTGTATACTTAGGGAAAAATGTCAGAAAATGTGAGCAGCGTCATTTAAAGCATAAATCTGACAGTCTGGAAGAATATGCAATGGAGATAACAGCTAGTGGGGTTGGCTGAGCTATATTCAAGGCTGAGCTTGTGTTGTTTGAGTGGGAAGAAGGTGGCTTTCCTTCGTTGTTATGTCCCCCAGCTCTAACTGGTACTTACTTGGAGGTAGGAATGAGATTGGGTGACATTTACAGAGGCTTAAATAAATGCTTTGCTAAATTATTCTGGCCCAAATGCTCTTTTGAACTGGTGTCTTCACTGGGGATAATCAGAGGGCAATGCACTTTAATGCTCTTCTGTTTCTAGTCTCATCCACTGCTGTCTCCACATGACTCCACCTAGATGGCAGGTTCAATAGGTACTTTATTAATGTCTTTGTATTTGGGAAGGTCTTAGCTTTCCTTAGAGCAACCACTGTCCATCTTGCCCCACAGCGGGGAAAAGTGAAAAGGGACTGTCCTGGTATGTCGTTCAGGGAACGGTTCAGGGTCTGATATGCTGAGTTTGAAAAGAGCAAGATATTGAGGTAGAAAAAAAACCTGAAAGCAATGGTGGAATTCCCATTCTCTTCTAGGGAACAGGCCTTATCCTCTGATCTTCTCAGCATTAAAAAAAAATTAAGAGATTTCAGAATTAGACAAAATATATCCCCATTTACAGGGAACTATTTAATAAGAGTTTTGATTCTAAGGAATTTTGCTGCAGTGCATAGAATTTACACAGGTTAAAAATGAATACAATAGACCAAACAAAGACAGAAAATGCAAATATTACAGGCCACGGATTATACTATGGAATGGTGCCCAAAAACTGCATATGAAAACATGTGCCTGCTTTGTATAAACATGTTTTCAGCTTCAACTTTCAGCTGAAGTTTTCAGTGGTGAACAGGATTGTGTTTTAAACAGTTTCTTAAGGCAATCCCAGCTTCATTGCATCTCTGTTCCTAGGTTTTGTTCAAAAATTTGTTACTCTTGGAGGCTGTCTGAGAGTAGAAATCTAAAAATCCAGTAGATATTTTTCAGCAATCGCTGCGGAGAGGTATTCTGGTGGGGTTTTTTTTGAAAGAGGGGATGGGTGTTGAGGAAGAATCCTAGATTTACCCGTAGCAACAATGAAGGGAGTTTGAAGCTTGCAAATTTTTCTCTTTTTTACAGAAGGCTTGAGTCTTTGCTCGGTCTGATTAAACAGTGCTATTACTGAAAGGTTTGAGTATCTCCTAAAAACATCAGCAGAGTGTAAACATCCAGTTAGAGCATTAAACACACATATTCAAAAATGAATGTGGGGTAAAACCTGGTAGTTAGATTTCAAAGCCTTCTTTCCATCTGGCATGAAAGAAACTGGGAAATCACATGTCACTATTTGACCACTGTTATGGTAAAAATATTGTTTTCTAATGTCTGTTTGGAATTTCCCACATTCCAGCTGGTGCCCATTGCCCTCATCTTATCCCCAGGTACCTCCAAGAAAAGTGTCTCTATCTTCTTTAATCCTGTGATCAGATAGTTGCAGACAGCAATAAGGTCTCCTCTTCCCTTTTTCTTCTCCAGGCTGGACAGACCCAGCTCTCTCAGCCTCTCCTTGTACACCATGTGCTCCAACCCTGTTGCCAACTTTGTGTCCCCCTACTAAACTTGAGCTTGTATGTCAATATCTTTCTTGTACTTGTGTCCCAAAACTGGACGCAGTAGTCCAGATATGGTCTTACAAGTCTCAAATAGAGGGAAAGGATTTCTCTGGACCTGCTGGCTACATTCCTCCTAATTAAGCCCGGGATGCTGCTTGCTTGCTTTGCCTCAAGGGCACAGTGCTCCTTCATGTTCAACCTGATCTCTGCTATGACCCCCAGATGGTTTTCTGCAGATCTGTCTCATAACGGTCACCCACCAGTCTGCATCATTGCATTAAGATACTCCATCCAGGCCCTGTGCTTGTTCTTGCTGAACCTCATCAGTTTCTTGTCAGCCCATTTCTTCAGCCTGTTCCTCCTATTCCAGACCTTTTGAATAGCAGTCCTGCCCATTAGGGTATGGACCGCTCCTCCCAATTTGGTGTCTTCTGCAAACTTGCTGAGAGTACATGCCATGCCATCATCCAGGTCATTAAGGAAGACACTAAACAGTATAGTTCCAGTACTGATCCCTGAGGGATGGCCCTAGTTACTGGCCACCAGCTGGACTTTGCATCACTGATCACAACTCTCTGAGCCTGACAATCCAGTCAATTTTTCACCCCGCTGATCCAGTCCATCTGGATTTCTCACCAGTGATGATGATTAGGAGACTACAAGAGACTGTGTGAAAGGCCTTATGATAATCAAGACATTCAACATCCCTCTCCTTCCTCTTGTTCACAATGTCAAGCACCTCATCATAGAAAGCAATGAAGTTGGGCAGGCATCATCTTCCCTTGGTAAATCCATGCTGGTTCCCTCTAGTCATCTAGAGGGACACCGTAAATCCATGCTGGTTCCCTCTAGTCACATTCTCATCCTTCATGTGTTTAGAAGTGGCTTCTAAGAGCACTTGCTCCACAACATTCCCAAGGACTGAGCTTATGATGGCCAGCTACAAGTTCCCTGGATCCTTCTTACTCTTTTTTGGATTGGTGCAACATCTGCCTTTTTCCAGGCATTAGGAATCTTCTCCAGTTGCCATAACCTTTCAACGATGACAGAAATTAGCCCTTCAGTTACATCAGCCAGCTCCTTTAGCAGCCTCAGATGCTCCCTATCTGATCTGATGGACTTGTATGCATCCAGTTAAGTGAAATGATTCCCAACTCTTTTTCCTGTGTGTACTGCTTCACATCCACAGACTGTATTAGGAGGCTCAGAAATCTGGGAGCCCTAAGGACAAGTCTTACATGTGAAATATGAGCTACAAAATGCGTCTTTTTCCCTATAGCTTTCCACTAGGTCCCTCAAGCCACTAAGCAATGCATCCACACTGTCTTTGGCATTTCTTCCACCAATGTACATACAGAAACTGCTGATTTTTACCTTCCTTGTGAGTTTCAACTCCAGCTGACCTTTGGTTTGGCCTGACTGCATTCTGCTCATGCAGACACAGCATGTGTAATCTTACCATTTTGCCATTTACCATTTACGATTTTTGCTGTTTACATTACCAGTGCTATCAAGCCACACCAAATCTCCAGAAATAGAAGAAAAAAGCGTGTTGTGATTCAGTTAATTCAGGGATGGCTAAATGGCAGCCAGTTTAAAACTGTACATTAATTTCATTGTTTTTAGTCTTGTCTGCTCCACCTCCAGGAATTGAATCTATTCATCAGTCAAGCCACATGGAGGGCTTTTCTCTGTATGACTGATGGTAAGGAGTAACATACAGATCCTAACTGGTGCTGTCAGAGTGCTTTAATTTACATGAGATGCTGTAAAAAGTGTGGCTTTACTGGTTTGGCCCCTGAACCACCCAGGTAAAGACTGGAGTGGGCCTGAGCGTACAGAAGATGATCACTTTTAACAAAATCTATCTTGTGGCCTGCAGTCCATAATCCAGTGTCCTTCGTAGTCTGGTTCTGAGTCAGTCAAACAAAGCGGTTTTCCCCATTGTGGTGGAAGTCCTGCTTTGAAACAGCTCAGTAAGGTCTTAGAAAGGGAGAGGGATCGATGTGCTTTCTCTCAGAGGGAGTGAGCTTCTTGACAGAACAAGGAACTGCCTTGGAATAGCAGATGAAAGGATATTATGATGTGTCAGTAAGGCAAAAGAGACCCCAGGCAGCTCTGATTTAGGCTCAGCTGTTAATCAAAAATTCTGGGGGAAATCCAAGCCTCCGGAGCTTGAACAGAAATAGAAAAGGCTGTTTCATATTATACAAGCACATAAAGCTGTGCTAAAGGGGAAATCCAAGTGGAAAAGGGCTTTTCTCCCTATACAGGGAGCTTGTGCTGGAGCAGTAAAAGGCACAGAGTGCCGGGCACTCTTCTGGAGTAGTTTACATATTAACCTATGACATGAGTATAGAGGTAGAAATACTTTATGGGTATTCTGCTTGAAAATCCCTTTACATGATAGTAACTTTCTAATGACTTTCTATCAGTCCTGCTCAGGCTAATTGTCACTTAAGACTCCTCAGTGTCCATAGGCCTCATCCAAAATCCATCAAAGATAATGTAAAGATTCTCTTTGACTTTAATGGGCTTTGACTCAAGCCCATAAAACAGTCGGACATCTGCAGTACATACTGAGGCCTTAATGACCCTTTTTCCCCAGGGCTCTGGAACACCACTACAACATCTGGGAACCTTCCCTTTCCTAGTGTTTCCCATTTGATATATGTTTTTTAACAGATTAAAAAGCATAAGCTGCAGGCCAATTGGATCCTTACTGTCTGGGTTAGTTCAGGTTCTGCTGCAAATCAGAACGCCAGATAATTCTTTCCAGACCTTACTGTCATGCTGAGAAGCTAGGACAGACTGTGTAGCAAGGAATAGGTAAGTTAGGTCTTTTATGGTCAAAAGGAGGAGTATTGGATATTCCAGAGAACAGAGAAAGAAAAGGAGATATCATTACTATCTTTCAAAGGGTAATTGCAGTTTATAATATAAGCAATAAGAAAAAAGGTCTGTTGCTGAGTCAATGCACCTGACACTAACAAAAGGGTTGAGATGGTTTGCCTAGTATAAACACTGCTTGCCATTTTGGGCATTCGTCCTTTTTAGTCTGCAATCCAGCAAGTCTGAGAATAGGAAGCCACCA
>NW_009649206.1:117954-125943 GCF_000708025.1 Charadrius vociferus | reverse complement strand
GGAATTTTTGCTGGGTTTGTCTTTCAGGGAAGCGGCAAACGCTGCCTCCTTACATAACAGCAGTGGTGAAAGGGAAAAGGAAGGAGTCTAAACTACTTGGACAAGCCTGTGCTGAATCTCACAGACTGAAAGTGATGGTTGAAACATAAAATGTCCATTTGGAGAAGACGATGGGAGGCTGAGGATGTTGCCAGTAGCAGCAGGGAGGGGGGAAAGGGAGGGAGATGCAAAGAGAAAGAGAGTTTCCCCAGCCCAAAAACTGGAGTGGTTAAGGCTGGAGGAGAAATGAAAGATAATTGCAAGGCAAGTTTATAGCTTGGGGAGAGGACAATACCTGTATAGCCTTTTCCTTTATTCATACTGTGGTCTGCATGCTATGAACTTTTTGGTGAAGTGAGATTGGCTTGTTGTTTTGATCCATTGGTGCTCACAAATCTTAAGAGGAAAAGGGCTTACAGGTTGGAAAACGGGATTGCTATCATGAAATCATCACCAGTCCCAAAACATTTGGTCCTTAAGTTTCCATTCATGGTCTCTAAGACAGCACTCAGGCCACAGCAAAAAAAAGATCTGAAGTGTGGCTTACCACAAACACTCCTTGAAATCCCAACAAGCAGTCTGGCACTTTCTCTAGCTCACTTCTCATGTCTCCAAGCCACTCATCTATCTGCAGATCATGTTAGGCATGAACAGCATCCAGAACTCTCTCCATCTGGATTCCTGCATATGATTTTTAGAAAGGGTCCAACACAGACTCCTTTCTTTTCTTTGTTTTTCTTTCTGCTTTGTTATTTTTTCCATGTCCAGATTCAGAGCTTGGATGTTACTGTGGTTGCCTTTCTCACAGTGACACTCTCGTAATTAATCCCTACACTTTAGAAACATCAGTGCCTGATTTAGGATACATCAACATCTCAGGATTAGAATATTTACATACAAAGCCGGGCCTGCAGTTAAGGAGGCATCATAGAAAACTGTCCTAAACTTCTCTTTATGCAGGGATTTGCACAGAGTGCCAAGCCAGAATCAAATGAGTTTAAGACTTAGATTTTCCCATGTTTTCTGTTACTGAAAGGTTATGATGTTTTTTAAAGGTCTCTGCTGTTTCTGGGTTAATTTCTTCTTCTGCAGAAACCTGTAGGGAAGTCATAATGCAGTGTTTATGATGACATCCCTTTCGTGCTGTGGAAAGAATTTTAATGTTGTGAATTCCACCTTATGACTGGAGAGATGGGCTTGAAATGGAATCTCACAATCACATGACCCCAAACTAGGTGGAATTTGAATCCCCAGCTGAACTTACATTTTAGGAGCCAAAACTCTGTTTTCATCCCCCATCTTCCAGTCTTTGAAGAAGTTTAGATCTGGGATTCTCTGGCTCAAATGCCTGTCTAATGGTGGCTTCAATGCCAGAACAAATGGGAAGGAGAAGGCAGGAAACATGGAGATAAATAGAACCCCTAAATGGAAAAAGTGGTAAGAAAATCTATGAAATAATAATAAACAATGAAGAAGCTAGTTTTCTCTCTGTCCAAGCACCTCCCTCTGCAAAGTTCACTGGTAAAGAATTTGCCGTCTATGTAGACTGTCATTTTACCTACCCATTTGAGTCATTCTTAATGGCATAGCTTTTAACACCTCACCATGCCATTTTTAGGCTCAAAAAACCACCTGTGAGTTAAGGAAAGGCCGAAACATCTCCCCTTTACAAATGGGAAAACCACAGTGTGGAGAAATTAAACAACAGACCTACGGTCACACTAGAAGAGGGACCCACTCTACCAGTCTCTTCATACAAATGTCTGAATGATGACGCCAACCTTTATGCTTTAACCTTTCAATGCTTTTCATATGGTAGGCCCAATGTTTGCCTCAAGAGGGACAGGAGACCTGGTTGCAGTTCTTTCATTTTAGGAGCCACTTGGCAATGTTAAGATTTCATACTAATGTTCACCATCGATAATCTGGTTGGTTTTGGTTTTTTTAGAAAAATGTACTTAGCAAGACCCAGCAGATCACTGAATAATGCACCTACAGTAACACTTACTCTTCCAGGCACTTATCTACAGCTCTTCTTGCAATCTTCCATTAAAGTCCATGGTCAAGTTCTTTACTTAATCATTACCGTAGAAAATTCTGGAATGATTTAGATTAGATTTTAACAGTGTTGAAGAAAAGATAGCTTGCTACTCACAGGGAAATTAAACCTTGTTTCTCACCATAAGAAGTACCAAGCAGTCCTGAGAGCTAGTCAAGTCCATAATGGAGAATTATAGTGTACCACGCTGTGAAAGGAAATATCTTTTCTGACTTTAGGTAGTTAAAGGTTGGCTTTTACACCTTGAAGACTGAAACTCTGTAGTCATAATACCTTGCTCTCTTTCTTTTGGACTCTTTGGTAGCTGCTTATCTTCATCCATACACTCTGACTCTGAGCTTCCCAAGGAAGCGTGTTGTATTTAACAGCAAAAGGTTTCATTTTATATTCAATGAATGTCTTCTTGCCCCTGTGTTCTGAGAACTGATCAATATTTTTCTTGCCCATTCAGTTTTTGACTGTGTACATGTGTGCCTACCCTATCTTTACAGACCTTCTCGCTAGACCAGCCTCTCTCACAGTCCACCCAGAAGCTGGTCCTGGATCCTTTATCTCCACTGTTGCCTTCTGCTAGAGGTGCGTGAGCGCGCGCGCGCACACACACACACACACACAAGGGATTCTCTGGTAGCCAGCTCCTCAAGATGCCTCCTCCTGGTCCACTCAGAGAGACAAGAGAGACACACACCTCACTCTCAGGCCACTTCACTCAGTCACTGACTGATCCAGCTTGTGATATTCACTGGTGATCACATACTGACATGCACACCCTCACTTGCTGCACATGCCAGCACCATGGATACACAGGCCCTCTGACGTGGGTGCTCCGACCCATAGTTTCCTTTCAGTGGTTGCCACTTGGACCTCTGGATACACACATGTACACAGAATAGAGAGCCTGTCACCCAGAAGCAGCGTATATTTGGAAGACAGAACAGACTGTGCTGATCAGGCAGAGGGTATGGACAGACGAGTGTACTGACAAGAAACAATTTACATATACATCATCAGCCCCTTTTGTCTCCTGTTCTCCCTAGTTTCCACACTTCCTCCTTCCTAAACTGCCATGACCTCTCCATTTCCCAGCTTTCACTTCCTCCACTAAACATCCCATAGTAAATTTTGTACAATCCCAAGGTGCGCTTCCCCTGCATCCTGTAAAGTGTCCCATACCCCCAGGCTGGGACACCCTCAGTCTGTGAGGTGACCCAGAGAGATGTTCCAGGTGTTTCATCTTAATAGGTGTCACTGGTGGACCATGGGGCTGATGCTTCCCTGTGCCAGGCCTGGGAGGGGCCAGGATGAGGGCTCATTTCTCTGACTTGGTTTTTGAGGTGCCCCCACCTGCTGTTGTGCCTCTTTGCTCCTTCATGTGTGCGGAGATGAGCCACTGATGGGCTGATGACTCCTGGGATGGAAGCTATATCAGAGTATTAGCTGGGTTCCTCTACCTGGTTTTGCCTCTTTGTGCACCTTCCCTGACTTTAGACCCTGCTATTTCTCTCAATCAACTTTGTCTCTTTGCCCAGTGTTATGGAGGCCATCATACCGTACACAGCTAAACAGCTGATAACTTGTGCCAGGGGAAGGCCATTACAGAGAAACACAGCACTCTCTTCTCTGAAGTTGCTCTCCTAAACCCAAATGATGACTCTCTAGCCCAGACATTATCAGCAGTGTTATTTCATGTCTCTGAATTCATTAATCACAACATGGCGATACAGCTGGGACAGGGTGAAGTGTGTACCGTGTTTGCACTTCACTTGTTTCCTGGGTGTATGTGCTGCTTCAGGGTCAAAGATATACGTCCACTTGTTTGCTGTAACAACACTACACATCTCTCTCACAATGAAAATACGTTTTGGTATACATTTTTGTTTTACCCCATCTAAGTTGCTGGAATAAGGCACCGGGACCCTGTTCTTTACCTCAAATTTCACTCTCCCAATGTACCTGCACTGCAGTGTAGTTTTCTAATTCCTGGATACTAAAGGTCATTAAAAAGGGGGTTAATTTTCCATCATGGTCACATTGGAATGATTTTCATGTTGCTTTAACTTTAAATTTTTCCTTTCCCTGTTTTGTTTTTCTAAAATATGTAATTCATATAGGACTCAAGTGACCTTTTTTTAATTAGGTTTTTTTTTTTTTCTGTAAAGTATCACACACATTTCTGGTTTATTCAACTGTTTTTAGAAAAGTAGGTGATATACTCCAGTGTCCCTGGCATGTTGCATAAGTTTCAGATCTGAGCACAACGACTACATTTTGCAAAAATAAATGCATTCTCTTTCAACTCACGTCCGTAGGATATCCCAAATGTACGGTACTGTGTTCACTGTGCACTGATATAATACATAGCTGTGCAACCCATGAACGTATTAGTAAAGCATTAATGCTCAACACACATCATTGATGTATCAATTAACTTCATTAGAGTTGGCCCCTCAAATGATTGTGAGTGCTTTCTTGTACAGAATGTTCTTTGCCTGCCTTTGGCAAGGGAGGCCAGCCAGAGGAACTTGCTGTTTATTTTTGAACCAATGCAAAAGTAGACCAGGAGCAGACACCTCCTGCTGCAGGCTAGACCTGACAAAGAGGTCATCTTTGTTGCACATGGCTAAGGAATCACATCCCCTGCTGAAGATCAGGACTATTTTTAGAAACAGGGTAGAACTCTTCATTCTTGAAATTGTTTTAATTTCTAACTGAAGAGTCAGACTGCATGGCTAGGGGAAAAAGAAAAAAAAAGAAAAAAAGTCTAGTAGGCTGCAGGGCCAGTGTGAGCCGCAAGTCTGTGTAAAAAGAAACCTGATGAAATTGCTTCTTGTGGTGCTGACAGAATTTTGTCCTGGCAGCACTGATGTGCTAATCACTATAGGCTGACAAAGAGCCATTGCCCAAGAGCAGCCCGTAATGATCATGTAAATTTTACTTAAGTATATATGATTACAAGAAATTGCCCAGAATTTTAACAGACATTGCGCTGCCCTGTTTATAGAACCGTATAGATTTACTGGCTCCATTTTTCTACCGTAAATGAAAGCCTTAGGGCTTGAGAGGGGGGAGGTGGAGGAAAGGAAATGTTTTGGCTTCACAGTATGTAACTGCCTACAGAAAAATTTTAATGTACATTAAAACCTCATTCAAGTCTGCCACAGATATAGTGAGTTTAAACAATCCAGTGGGGCACCTTCCTCATCTAACTCTTCCATATCTCCTAGTCTGCAGACTGCACTTCAGTGGATGGCCATATCGCTCGTCGAGACACAAGAACTCTGGTCCTGTTTTCCACAACTAGTAAACTGAGTTTTTCAGAGGTTTCAAAAACTGCATGGGAAAATTATAAACTACTCTGACTCTTACATAGTGCAGGCTACAGCATCTCACCCAGAAATTTCTTCTTCAAACCCAGAGCTCTGGCTGACTGATCCCATGTGTCCAGGTCTGGGTTGGATTTCACGTTCTCTGCTGAGAGACAAAGCACCATAATCCCAATGGCTGATTTGTCACACTGTTAAAAAGGCAAACTCCTAGCCTGGATTATGTCTAACTGCAGCTTCTAGTCACTGAATCTTATTTGTGTCTTCTTCTGCTAGATTACGAAGCCATCGATTATCTGAAATTACTTTCAGACTGTGATATTTCTGAACCAGTCTCACATGGTAAGACACGTATTTGTAATCTTGGGTCATTCTCATAGCTCTTTCTAAACACTTTCCAGTCTTTCTACATTCTTTTGGCAGAGTAGACAAGAAACTGGATAGATGGCTCCCCAAGGAGGGGAGGTGGAGTGTCACATAGAGGGGTAATATTCCTTTTCCTTTTCTACTCAGTCTCCTTTTGTAACCAAGAATGACGTCTACAAAGACAGTCTCAACGTCTCACCAGAACTTACAAATGGTGTTTTGTTAGAATCCTCATGTTTTCCAGAGCTACTGATTTGCAGTACTCGCTTGCCTGTTTTAAAGGCATGATCTCCAGCCTTCATGGACTTAAAACCCTTCTCCAGTCTTCATGGACATAAAACCCTTCATGGGTTTTAAAATGCATGTGTTTTAAGTAAGCCAAATTTACCATAAGATCTGTGTTAATTTGTATCCAGGCTAATATGATCTCTTTATGATATCACTTGCAGTTCCAATAGGTTTTAATATACACATTTTTAATTTTACTGCCAATCTTTGAGATGTCTTATAAAGACACCAAGTAGCATTCAGCCAGGAAAAGGATCCAATGGGATACCAGTAGAAACAGCACTGTCTGATGATGATCCTCTTTTTTATGAAAACTGTTGTAATCTGTTAACCTTTGATATATTTAACGAGCTACACTGATGATCATTTTTGCTAGCATTATTTATTCATTTTTCTGATAAAAACAAGTCACGCAGGACTGAATCAAATGCTTTATGGAGTGCTAAAAACATTATGTCTACACAACTATCTCTAACCATCAACCCCATAGTCTTGAAAAGAAAGGAAATAACCAGAAAACAAGCATAAGCCTTTTATGACAGAATATCTTTCATCTTGATATTACAATTTCTTCATTCCTTTTGGATAGTGTTGCATAGCAGCCTCTCTGTGATTTTGCCTAAGATCAGTGTCAGGCTCATCTTGTACTTGCCCTGATTCCCCCAACTGAATTCTTAACTATTATCAGTGTTTTTTACTCATCATGCCTCTAGAATTTCTTGGTTTTCTAGTCTTTCTTAAAAATCAACTTTATTAATGCTTCTGAGATCTCCTTGGACAATTTTTTTAATATTCTGAGGTGCAAATTATCTGTTCCTGCAAGTAAAAAATATGGTCTGCTTTAATCACCACAGTTTAATGTTTGTTGTCTAAAGAAATGGCACATACTATATTTTAATTGAAAAGAGAACTATATGAGCCTGTTGCTTTCCTAATGAAGAAAAACCAGGTGCATCATATGTAACATACACCACTGCTTTTTCTTCACCAGGCTTGATAATTTACCAGCCCCATTCAGCATTAGAATGTTTCAGTTTCATCTCCGAGTGACCCACAATGCTGCAGATCAAAAAACTGGGTGTTATTTACTCCAAATGACCCTGCAATGGAATAGGAAGTGCCTTCATATAGTCATATGAGAGCGCTATGCTGAGTTACGAGGAGGTAGATGAGATTTGGGAGACAGCCAGGACAGGAACAACAGGCAGAATGGATGAGCTAGGGATGAGGAGTGCTGCAAAGGCAATTAACCTATGGAGGGGTATTAGAGAAAGCATGGGAGGTCAGAGTCTGAAGTAGCTCTGGGCTGGGTTATCCTGGCACAGCCTCGAGAGAGATAGTCCTCATCAGCAAGCCCAAATCACTTTATGACTTTAATTGGACATCTCAGCCATCACCTTCACTAGCACAAGGTTGACCTAGTTAAAAAGAAAATCCAGAAAATCTATATGCCATCATCTACTATTTCAAGCAGGGTTCCTGTTTTGCCTTTGCCCAACAACATGAGCTCAGGTTTTGCACTGCCAGAAGGAAATCCTGAGGCTGGAGAATGTTTTGGGGTCAACAGCTTGAGTGGTGAGTTCATCAGAGGCAGTGGGGATAGTCCAATGGCTCCCAGTGCTGCTCACGTGCAAGAACCTGCACAAGTCCAGTAGAACAGTTAAGAAAGGAAGTTAAAAAATGTAAGCAATGTAAAAAAAATAGGCAGAAAGAGCTCTGTAAAAGAATAGGTTTCTTGCAAAATAAACAACTAGTAGCAAAGAACAATGTGATTAATCTACAGTTACACACTCATTGTGGAAAAAGTATGATCTTTTTCAGTATTCTCTAGAATTTAAACTCAAAGAATCACATTCCTCCTCAGTGCATTTCTGCATAAGTTTCCTCAAAGATTAATTTAATATTAGATCCCTA
>NW_009649206.1:82830-117927 GCF_000708025.1 Charadrius vociferus | reverse complement strand
TGTGTCACAGGATAGAAATTGTTTTTTGATATTGAAACAGTTAGGCATCTGCATTGCAGGTACTGTTATCAGCTAGGTTTGTCACGTACTCTATGTTTGTAGACTTTGCTTATTCTTTTGCTACGTGTGCACATGCTTGCTGGTGCATGAACTCATAGCCTGGTTCTTCTGCATCATATGTGTACCAATGTAATGCTGATCATTTGACTGGAATGCTTTCTAAATTAGGGAGGAACTCTAAATCAAAGGAGAAGTAGATCTTTTAGTTTCCTGGTTTTATTTTAATACATTATGTAAAGGTACCACTCAAATATCCAGGTGCTATTGTGCTAGATGTTAGACATTTACCATTATACAATGGTAAAATATTCCTTCTTTAATCACACAGCTGAAAAATGATTCTGAAGTGAAAAATGTCCTAAATGGATAACTTAAAAAAAATGATATTGGGTGAAAGCTGGCCTGAGGATAAAAGAAATTATTGGAAAGTGAAAGAAAATTAGAAGCAACTGCTTCCTTTCATTTACCTAAAGGAACTCTTGTACATTAGGTAGCAGAAGCAGTCGGACACTGATGTCCTGGTAAAAGTACTGTATGTAGATTCAAGTAGTTATATTTACATATAGGAAAATGTCTGCATACTTTCAAGTTTTTGGAAGCTCCTTCATGATCTTTTTTTTTTTTTTTATTTCAAATCTTAGGCAATATATACAGATGAACATGTGATTGGAGCAAATCAGACCAAAGAAATAGGAAGATGTCTCAACTGCTTTACCTACATCTTAGGAAAAACTTTGTAACTGGCACATACATAAGAGAAATAATGTTTGGGGATTCTCTCATGTCAGTCATGTATCTGCTGTAAGCTCCTCTAGAGTCAGTGAAGGGAGACAGGAGCTACTAGAGAATGATTCATCATGCTTATTTTAGAAACCTATATCAGGAGGACTGAACCAGCATCTGGAAGGGTCCAATTCTCCCCTTTGATTAGAGAGATCATAGAGAAAAAATGACTCCTTTATGTATACCCAACAAATTATTTCTTGCCACGAGTGAGTTATTTGTAGTGAGCAAACCTATTTGTTTTGGTTTTTCTGTCTTTCCTTTTCATTAATTTGATACCAACTTCTCTTTCCTTGCATTGGCCAAGGTCACTTACAGGCGCACAAGACACTGACTGTTGCAGTTGGCTGCTTGTGTGTTGTTTTGAAAGGTACAACAGTTATATTCCTAAAACAAGAGAGTCAGGATTTATAAGCCAGAATACACAAGGGAAATCCACTTTCCTTGAAAGGCTTGGCTGCTGTCTAAGTTGCCTCTTGACACAGTAACATAAAAGATTTACTTTATTTTTCCACTTTCTGAGTAGAAGAGCTTTAGAGAAAATTCACGGTGGCCCTACTAAATGTATGGAGCGGGACTCTCAGTGAGACTTGAAGTACACTCAGAAATTTCAATTCTAGCATAAGATTTGTTTTGCAGGAAAAAAAAAGAAGTGGCTAAGACAGTAGCCAAGGATTCAGGAGATGTGGATTCATTTCCTTGCTCTGCCACAGACTTCCTATATGACTTTGGGAAAATCATTTAATCTCCGGATATCAGTTTCCTGTGGTAAAACTTTCTAGATGTCTGTGAAGATAAACATATTAATACAGATGCTCTGAAACCAGAGCCCATATGTCTGCTGAAGAAAAGTAGACAGTTTCAAATCAAATGCTATTTCCATATACAGATATTTGATTTATAACAAATGAGTTTAAAGGGTGCTTCTCCCAAACTGCCAATGCCATGGTAAAGATTAAAATCTCACTTAAACAGTGCTCCCCACACACCAGTAGTTCCAGCTGTCATTGGTCACTAGAACAAAACAAACCATGTAGCAAACCCTCCCTCACCTTGTCCCCAACAGAGAAGACCCATTTATCTCACCTGTATCCTGTGAGCGATATCCCATCACACTGAAAATCTTTCTTAAAAGATGGCTGTTGCAATAAATCCAGGAGACAAACAAATACTAACTAGTGTGAATCAAAAGGACTAAAGATTTTCCAAGCAAAATAGTCATTGCATAATACTATACTACCACTTCCCTTTCTTCTGGGCCAATGAAGCTCCCAGTCAGGAACTTATGCTGATTTCAACAGCTTGGGGATGTAACAGAAAGATGCTGTCTCTCATGTGGGGAAGGATCTGATTAGCTAAACAGGATCTGATTAGCTCATTATGCTGAACAGGAACCCTTGGATACAGCCCAAAATCTGGTCAGCTCTACTGAAATGCTCCTTTAGGTTTCACTCTCTTTGAACTCATATATGAGGTGGACTCACTATATTTGAACCATTTTTATGGCATTTGAATATTTCACATCAGTTAGCTCTCCCTAACATAAAACATAACACATTTTTTGCAGAAGAGACAAATACTGATTCTATCACTTAGTTGGCTTTTTCCTTTTCCAAATACTAATAAAGCATCACCCTCTACAGAATAAAATCAGTTTTAATGTTTGAAAGTGAAATCAACTCTTCTCTGCTGGGCTTTCAGATTACATATTTGTGGCAGTAAATGGGAATCTAAATAAAACCTATGCTTTTCTAAACTTAAAATCCACTTCTCTAAAGTTAACTCCCTCCATACAAAAAGAGATATATCGCTTCTTCAGGTGATTGATTTTATTGAAACAAGTAGGACCATGCCACAGGGTCAGAGGTGCTGAAAACCTAATATACCAATCCCTTCTGATATGGCCTCTTACCTCAGACTGAAAACTCAAGCTTGTCAAGTGACCTGGATTATGTGACTGATGATTTCACACTTTTTGTTTCAAGTTTCAATTAAATTTTGAGGGTGAGCTACCTCTGTGTCTCTAGCATGAGGTTGTTTTCCTTCTCAATAAAAGGCAGAGATGGGGGATGATAAAGGGAGGACCCAGAATGACCTGAGCCCTGATGGAAAAGCTACTCTGTGGCAACCTTTGAATATACCAAAAGAATCAGCACTAAGGGTAAAGGGAATCTTTTCTCAGGAAAATGTGTAGAATTGAAGGATGCACTCTCAAGAGACTATCAGCTGGTTAGAGGATGGTGAGAGTGGGGCAGGGTTGATGAAGCATCGGGGTCTGTGTGTCTCCACCCAGAGGGCTCAGGTCCTGAAGGGGCAGCACAGTGGAAAGAACAGCTTCTGGGCTGAGGATACACTGGGGATGCAGCTGCACACCTCATTTCTGAGCCATTGATTTCCAAATCACATGTGGTTTTGAACAACTGTTTGGACTGAACTGGACCATTCCACTTCCAACAGAACGTGGGTAAACTTGGAGTTAAAATATTTGTCCCAAAACTGGAAAACTGGGTTCTGTTGCCTGATTTGTCTCAGATTCTGTGTATAGTCTATGGCACGTTGTATATTCATTTTATGCCATTTTGTAAATGAGCATTAGTTATGTTTTACTTTAGAGAGATGTAACAGGCTAAATCCATAAAATCAGAAGGAGTTCAGAGGAGTAACTAGATTAAACAATAATGAAATTAACTAATATTGCTAAATACCAGGAAAAAGACAATTGAGGCACTATGAACTATTAATTACATCATGGTTTCCCAAGAGAAGCAATCAAGATCCTGTTAACTGGGTGATTAACAGTTTGTCTCACCTCGTCTAGAGGCTACAGAATGGGAGAAAAGTCCTCAGCTGGCAAACAGAAAGACCTGAGACATTTTAGTGTCTCTTTACATGTCTAACTTTTGACCTAATCCTGTAATTTATTAGGCATGGGAGAATGGATCTGGACACAAAAAGGATTGACCTTCCCATAATTTCCAGTGAATCCAAAGCCTTTTCAAAGAATTCTGGTTAACTGTTTCCCCTCTTATTTTAATTTCCCACGCCTCTTGACTTCCAGGCTATGCTTGTGACCGGAAGCCAAAATGCCATGAGAAAAAGCCCTTCCTGTGGTAATTTCAACACTGCCAAGCATAAGGCCTACAAACCACACGGGAAAGCTCGTTCACATACAATTTGCTGCCCAAAAAATATCCAAAAAGTTTGGGGTAAGAATCCAACCTATAAACACTAATACAAACCAAACTTCTCAAATATTTCAGAGTCAGCCCTTTTAGTAGTTTTTATCCAGAAGTAAAAAGCACTTCCATTAACCATTTTAAATGTTTATTGGGGATGCCAAAGCTATGAATCAAGTAATTTATTAAATCTGCTTATTGTAGTTCAGAACATCAAGTTTTTTAAGCAGCATATTTTTATCTATTTCTTACAGGACTGTGGTAAACTAGTGAAGCTCCTTGATGCCAGTGAGATCCTGCGAATTTACACAATCTGAGAACTGTTCCTGCATGAACTCCATTCAGTCTGAAGCCAAATCTCATGTCCCTGAGCATTATCTTTACAGTAATGTAACATCTTCCTTTCCAGAAAATCCAAGTTGCATTTCAAGTTTGTTTGACCACTTAAGCATGGTTGTACTAAAGGTCATCTGAGACAGCCTAGCAACATCCTAGTCTCCAACAGTGGCCATAAACAGATGCCAAACTGTAGCCAAGCTTACAGCTATATCAGAAGCAATTCTGGTAGCACCTGCTTAGCAGTTCTGCTCTGAAATAGCTGGTTTAAACAAGTTTTCTTGCAACCTACCCCAAGCCAGTCAATTAATCATCAAATGAACTGAAAAAGATTATTAACTTCTTGGTATCCTAGTTCAAGTGCAAAGTCCCCTGCTTTCATCTTTTTTCTCTAATAGCATCTCTGTATTGGAAACAAAAGCATAGAAAGTCCATAAGTTATTTTAGCTTTGGCTGTTCCTTGCTAGGGGAGCACTGCGTAATGCTCTTCAGGAAGACTTCTTCCCCATTACCTTGCACAGGTTGATTTTCTTTTTTTAGAAGCCCATGAAATGCACCCTCAACCTCAGGTATCCCTATTCCCTAACTCATTCTTTGGTTGCATAAATACAAAAGGTTTATCTTCCACACAGATTTACCTGGATTGCTGTGAAGATGGTGTGTTTTGACTTGTCACATTTGCACTGGTTTCCAGTTGTAGGCAGCCTGTAGCTGTTCCAAGGCACTGACTAGTTTGGGAAAGCTGCTCAGAGTATTGCTTAGATACTCCCCTTCTGCTGGGGATGGCATGTCCTTTCCCCTCCCTCCCCCCTTTCCCCCTTCATGTTCTTTTACCAAAGGGATTCCAGCTTCAGGATCATGGAGTTCTTATTCCAACTGGGGCTGTAAGGATTCAGTTTTCATTTCTTACTTTTCTGTGATCGTGCTTCTCATCCTACCCCAAAGTCACTTCTTGGGAATGTCCAGAACATTGACTCCAACTCTATTCCTTAATCAGAGCATTTTTTTCTAGTTCAATCTTTTAAAGATTTTCACCATAATTTAAAAGTCACATATCATATTCATTATTCATATTGCTGGACTCTTAATTTCCAGTCTGCTGTGAGCCTTCCATAGGGAAAATAGATGACATTTGGTATGTACAATACTTATTCTTAACACTTTCGCTCTCCTCTTTTGTTTCTCTCCACCACCACCTTGTGTCAGGTTTTGGCGTGTATGTGTGTGGCAGTAGTGAGGGATTGCTGCTATAGGAAGAATAAGAATGTATGTAAAAAATAGCTGATGCATTATATGACTGAAATCAGTGGGTTTTCATGGAGAGTCTACCCAATAGCAGTCAACGTGAACGCAACATCTGGAAGCATAGAGCAAAGAATATCTTATCCAGTTAAGAGCAAGATGTGATGCAGCCAAGATGTGCATCCAAGATGTCAGGGCAGGTACATCTAACTGCAGCCTCTAAAGGCATGCACCCGTGAACTAGGACATGTGTCTGTAGATAGGAAGAGCGATCTACCATTGGCCAAAGGCAACAACAACAAAAATTTTTACTTTTCCAAAGAGTGTACTCTCGAGGTTTCATATTCACAGTTTGAAAATGAAAGAAAAAAAAAAAATGTAATGAAAGAATAAGAGGCCTAGATTGGCTTTTGTCACTTCATTAGTTACTGGAAAAGCAGGCAATGTTCCTGGGAGACTGTGATGGTGAAGAGCCTCTTCAGTCAGGCTCTCTTGAATGAGAGGAGCAATGTAATTAAGTATTACAACTTTATCTGTGAGTGAGATTAGAAATGGAGGCAAATCCCAACTTGTTAATATTGATGATCTCTGTGTGCCTTTAAAACATCTGACACCACCATGCCTTGTAGGCTGACACCACCATGCCTACAAGTGACGTGCTGAGACGGTGGTTGCGCACCGAGTAAGCAGGGGAAGGGTGCCACCTGCTGAATGGCTAACCCTACTCCTTGCCTCATCTTGACTCATTCATTTCCTGAAGGTCAGGTACTAGCCTAGTCCAACTATGCTGCAGAGCTCTTAAAAAGAGTCACACCTGAATGCTTGAAACAGAAGAAAACCCATAATTCCTAACAGTTACACCCCACAGGCAGCAGGGAAGGGGGCAGGTCAGCGGCAGATCTGTCACATCTGTTCAAATGGAGCAATCAAAGTTTCCTATCTGTCTCTGATCTGTCCGTTGCTACTAGTCATTACTAGTAGTCTGGGAGTACTGGTCAATTTGCAGTGCGTTTCTGGTTGTAACACCCTTTGCAATTAATAAAGACTTGTTCTCCTGTTTGAGAATGGGATCTGAGGTTCTGGACGCCTGGCCTGAAGGGCAGGCTACTGCCTCACTCTTCTAACACCTCCATGTCGACTGTCAGCTTCTTTCAGGGAGCAATGACTCAGTAAGCAACGACTATGCCAAAAATTAAACCTAAGCCTGCCTGGCCCTGCTCCTCATTACTCTATTTTTATTTTTTTTCCCACTTCTTGGACTCATAGTCAACAGGAGCTTAGGAGTGAGTGATAAGGTAGAAGGGTTAATTGCTGCAGCAATGACAGGTCCTTCCTGCTTTTTGTTTTGTTTTGTTTTGTTTTAGCCCTTTTTTTTTTTAACACTGCTTAGGGCTTTCTTTTTTAATCTACTTTCTAAAATGTCTGGTGCTGAGAGATGTATTTATCTATAACGATGAACATATGGTTTATGCTGCCTAGGCATTATACATCCATGTGTTTCATATTGTTTTAGGTAAGTGATGCAGCTTCCCCCTCCCCGCCCCCAGTTTGGGAGACTTTCCTGAATCAAATACCCATGTCCCCAAGGGTTTCTCTTCATGGCCACACGCACTAAAACGTGGCCACAGATCTAAAAGCATTCCTGGCTATATGCCCTCTAACTGAATCATTGTGAGAGCTCCATTTGAAGTTACATGTTTTATTAATATTTAATAATACTGAGCCACCCTCTGTGTCAACCTTCATTCTGAACACGTGCCAGGTTTTTCCTGCTTTGCCCATGGACCACTTCTCAGTGTTGCAAAAGAAGTCAGCGAGCATCATGCCTTATCTTCTGGTAGATTATTCTGGATTGATGCAAGAAAAATGATTCCTAAAGCGAGGGGTAACCCAGATAGGCAGGTGAATTAAACTAATCATGTGATTTCGTATTTACTGCACTGTAAATGTAAAAGTGGTACAATCAGAGCCATGAAAGCAAGACCAGTTCAGTAACTTGTATGTTTCTTGCAGAACCCATCAAGTATTTTAATGGGTCATCTTCTGAAAGTAGTTATATCCTTTAAAACACTTCACTTTCTGTTAAGGTATTATCAGCCAAAGTGTGGATTTTCACGGTGACAAGTTGACAAAACCTGTAGTAATTTGTAAATGGCAATGTGCATTCTAGCTCAGAGTAACACAAAGCCACTTCACCCAAGAAAAAACTTGTACTTCAATGAAATTAATAGCTTTGGTAAATTCAGCATGCACAGAATGGTTAAAAGCAGGGGGAGCTTTACTCTTATGTGTTGTCAGGTCTGTTTTGAGAAGGTGTTAAGAAGGTATATCGTTCTAAATTACTTGGCAGCTGTCAAAAGTATTCTTGAATAATTTGGACTGGCATCTAAAAGGGAGTGTTTCATTCTGTGTAGGTAAGCATGGAAAAATAAATGAAAAGTTTAACAGTGATACCGCAGAGTATATCTCCAAGCCCACATCAGAGGAGAGAAAGAACTGCTAAGGTGGGAAAAAAATCCACTATGGATGTTGCTGACTGTGATTTTTGTCATGTGTTCGAATTGCTTAGAACTGTAGAACAAGGCTGCAGTTGTCAGGGTATGAGGTCCTGCTGCTTCAGAGGTGTCAAATTATTGCTCCTCAGCTGGAAGAAACAGAGCCATAGTGCCAGAAGCCTGTAGACTTTGGCCTGTGTCTTATCCACTGCTGGCACGTGTTCTTTGTTGTTCTTAAAACTGAAAAAAAAAAAAAAAATTAACTCTGATTTAAAGAGGAGGGATTGTTGTTGATGTTGCTAATATCAAAGGGGTGAAACCTGAATGGGATCACACAAGTCATGAGACTGGCCATGAGGTAAGGTAACTTGCCACCTCTAGTCTGCCTGATTTTAATCTGGTTCAGGTGAGAGCAATTGAAAGTTCCTTCCATCTGATCGATGGGGTTGTCCTAACATCTTTGAAACATTTCCATTCAGGACATCAGTAAAATGTACTGAAACAAGTGCACAAGTGTTATCCCTGCTTTGTCAGTTCTGTAGGTAAGAGAAGGACTTGGCTGTCCAGTTCAGCAAGATGTATATTCAAATTGAAAGACCTTTTCTGAACTCAGCACTGGAATTGTCACTGGTTTAAATTTATGATGAAAGGATGATTTCTACGCTGAATATTGTCATCTGTGAATCATCCCCTGAGATCATCTAGCTGCATAGCAAGAACAGCATTAATGACATCTATGGAAATAATTCCCAGTCATCCTCAAAAATCCATAGGAAGATGAGCCTCTGATGAAAGGAGTCCAGGTACTGCCAAAGCACTTCTCACCATATGGTCTGTGCAATTTATCTCACCACCTAACTTAACCTTATTTCAGAAAGAGGCCAGATAAACAAGGTTTTACACACCCAACTCATTCAGTATCACTAAAACAAGTCTTTATGAACTTTCACTTTTCTGGTGGGTTCACCCCAGCTGACACATAAGCCCCATGCAGTCGCTCTCTCACTCCTCCATAGCAGGATGAGGGACAGAATCAGAAGGGCAAAAGTGAAAAAAAACACCACCCTTGTGGGTCAAGAGAAAAGCAGTTTTAATAAGTGAAAGGGAAAAAAATGTGGAAAAGGAAACAAATGGTGCAAAAGCAGTCACTTACCACTAACAGACTGATGCCCAGCCAGTCTTGGAGCAACGGTTACTTTGGAAAAACTTTCCCCCAGTTTTACCACAAAGCTTGATGTCATATAGTATGGACTGTCCCATCGGTCAATTTGGGTGACCTTTCTGGCTGTGCCCCCTCCCAGGCTCTTACCCACCCCCTGCCTCCTCACTGCGAGTGGAAAGTGAGAAGGAGATATGGCCCTTGAGTCTGTGCAAGGGCTGTTCATCAGCAGCTAAAACACTCGTGTGTTATCAATACTGTTTTGGTCACCAATCTAAAACACAAGACAATATGGGCTGTTAGGAAGAAAATGAACTCCATCCCAACCAAATCTAGTACACATTTCCAAAAATACGTCCAGAGATCACTTGACTGGCAACCTTATGCTCACTCTCACTGGACTTTCAACATGAAAAGCTTTCCAAAGACGGGCTTTGTCTGGGAGCTCTGCACTTTGGCTTCTTGCTTCAGCCTAGAAATTCAGAGATATGACAGTGTTATGGAGTCTGACTTCTAGGCTAAGGTTCAGGCCTATACTTTTATTAACCAAACCAATGCACTTGTTCTCATCTAAACTAAATAAAACAAGATGGCTTTCTTTTAACCAAATCCAAGGGCCAGTAGGCAGCAGTATCTCACTGTAACCTCTGCCATCCAGGCCTTTATGGCACATTCCCCATTTTAAAAAGTTGCTTTGTGACACCAGCTGCAGGAAGGACAAGGAATTCTCCACTGCGATGCATTGGTTTTACTGTAGGAAAGGTAAATAAATTTAGAATTCCTTTAAGGTAGGTATGCTAGAGACATGACTCTAATATCATTTTATTACAGTGAATTTTTTGAGGCTTCTGCCTAAGTTTTCCTCAGTGTTCTCTGTTCCAGCTCTTACAGTCCTAGAATTGTCCAAGAGAGGCAATATTCCAGGAGTGAAGCTCAGGGGAGGTTTACTGTTTGACCTCATCTCAGCCAAAGTTTTACTTAGACAGTTTTGCCATGCTAGACTTGTCTTTGAAAGCCTTGCAGTGAACAGGAATTTCTCTCCATTTATTGCATCTCTTCCCTCCAGCTTCCATTCTTAATGAGATTTGTGCTTGAAAACAGGTGTTTAGGTCACAGTTCCAGCTTCCAAATTCATGTTCCCTGTTCTGACAGCTATGAATTCATTCTTCCTCACTCAGGAAATTCTTTGCTGCTTCCATTCATCTGTCCCTGCCTGAAAACTGGCTAGAGGGACCCCAATTGTTCTCATTGTTGGCATTCCACAGCTAGAAGACACGCAAGTCCATTTGTAATGAAAGGGAGATTTTTCACATGCTGCCCTTCTCTTACAGGCTGCCTGTGCCAGCACCATTTCATGCTCAGAATAAGCCATAAATCCATAGGGGAAGCCCTTTTTAGATGATAACCAACTGTGTTTTGTATTTTCTTGGAAATACTTTATTATTTCAAAAAATTGAGTTTAAGAAATGCAGATAGTGGAGGCAGTGTTTCACTTGAAATTTCACAGAACACAGCTTCTACAGCTTCGAGTGATAGACTTATGACTACTAAAGTGACATTAATAAATAAAAAACACAGACAGGGTAAGGCTTATTAAAATTACATCTTCCACTGTCTAAACATGAGTTTAATATGAGTCAATGGTGTTTTCACAGCTTGGTTCATAGCTTGGCCATGGTGGTGGTCCATTAAGGAAAGATATAAATAATTAACGTGTCCCTCTAGGTTGCAAAAAGAAGGTCTGCTTTGTGTCACGCTGTGGCTCTGTGGCCAAGGAAAGAGACCCATTAAAGTGTGTTCTATGAGCAGGAACATCTAGATATACAGCCCTGAATGTCTGCAGAGCTGATTTTTTTGTCTATAAAAATTTGATTAGTTTAGAAAAACTTTAAAGAAATTACTCATTGGGTTCACAGTCAAATTTTTTTTTAAAATATACACAACTAAAAAATCATCTCTGAAACAAAACACTTCTGAATTCATTATTCACATTTGGACAATTCTGACTTGAAGTATGCATTTTGCTGCCAGACTGAATTGGCTAGCAGTTGAGCAAAGGATTGGGTCATTTTAAAAATTATTCTGTTTCTCAAGAGCAATTATACCGAAAGTGAGAGCAGAGGAGGTTGAGAAGGATGGTTCCAGAAATAACCTGCATGTTTCCAAATGTATAAGTAAAATTTTGAGGCTGCACGCTGGTGGTTGTAGAGTGAGAGTCGGTTTCCTAGGAGATCATGTAAGATATCCCAAACTGCACACTTAAAGGGTTGACTTCATTTCTCTGACCATCCACTTCAAAATAAAAAGTTGCTTGGAAGCAATAAATGCCAATCCCACCAGGGTTGTCTCAATGTTGCATCTTTTAAAGAGCGAGAAAGAAAGTGAGAGAAAAGAAGTAATCCATTCATTTGGCCACATAGTCTGAATAATTTTTTTTTACTGAAATACAGAGAGCAAATATCCAATTGTAATCTATAGAAGGATTAAAAATCTTGGTGCACCAACGATTTTGTTGCAGTGTCTGTGTCAAGAATCTTACCAGCTAATACAGATAATCTGTCATCTCTTTGTTTGCTTATTTGTTGCCCTCCCACCCCAGAAGCTGTTTCATTTCAATAGACAGATAATTATTGCATAGTTTCTTACTGGAATAAGGAAACTTTTTGTCTGGGAACTTATTAGTCCCTGTAACAAGGATATTATTCCTATATGTCAGTACCCAAGCAACCTCATGCAAATGTGACTTGTGATACATAACACTTGATGCCTGCTGGGAATGAAGCAGAATGCTCTGTATAGCTCCATAGCCATGCAAACTCAACGCGGAGAACTACTTAATGCACGGCACAGATGGGGTCCAGAGGACATGTGTGCTGTACCATTCTTTGGCTGTTATTTTGGATGTTATTTTGCATGAAAAGGAATAAGCAGAGGGCTATTAGCAGAGAAATATGGAGGCCTAGTTTGGTAATGTACTATGCCATGTCAGCCATTTCATTATTACAGTTGATAACCTATACATACATGGAAAAGTTATTAAAGTGTGTTTGAACTGCTGTTCATATTATGGACCACCTGGTGAGGTGCAGTACTGCTTGTCTGACCTAAACTATTGGGACAAATGAATGGTAGTTCTTCTGAATTACAAGTATTTCTCATTTTCAATAAACAACTATTTTCTTCTCAGAGATGTGAAATGTGAACAACAAGTTAGCCCATCCCTGCTTTGGAGCACAAAACAGACATCATGTCTGTCTTGGCCTGATGTCAGACTAAATAGAAAGAATGCATTTAACACAAAATCCATGCGAATACTCAGTTTGTTACCAAAGCTAGAATTTAGATCCTGTTTACAATGTGAATGAGTAAGAGGTATTGTAAGTTGTAGGCACTGATCTTATGTTGCACAGAACACAGATGGATCAGGTTTCCTGTGTTCTGTGGCTTGACCCATACATTCGTACATGTTCAAAGCCACAGAGAAAAACAACGAAAAGGGATCTGTGTTTATCAGAGTAGCTACTTAAATTAGCCAACATTACTATCTAAAAAACTACTTACCTTTATTTTTTTTAACTGAGATTTTTCTTCTTTTTTGTGTCCACATAGACTTGAGAGAAAAAAAACAACCCAATTAGTTTTGTAGTAGCTTGAGGCCGTTTCACTTCGATTTCTTAATGCTGCAAGGTCTGAATTTCAGGTATTGGGAAGCAATTTTTTTTTAACAACTATTGGAGTAAAATCAAAATCACAAAAATACTCTATTAGCTTTGTGGAAAAAAAAAATCTTCAAAAAGCCTTCTATTTTTTGTCATGTTTTGATGCCAACAGGTTCCAGCTGTTCCAATTGGTCACTGTGCAGTCAGATGTCAGTCCACAATGACATCTGAATGGACTTTGAATTGATTCAAACTAAATTGATAATTTATTTAATGGCTGGATTGATAGTCCTTAATGTGTTATCACTCTTCTTCCCCCCAAAAGGCTTTGAGAGGGTTTTGGGCCTCAAACATTCTTAGCAATAAGTGGAGCAGTACCAGAAACACACAGAGGACAAACTACCTTCTTTGGAGAGAAGCTGCTTCTGTAACCATGACTTTCCAGACCACCAGGATAAGCAAGAGAGTCCATAATTCATATCAGCTGTGCAGATTGAAACACAGCCCTCGTTCTTAAAAGCCTAGTCACCTGGCCCTCAGTCTGCTGGTAGTACAGCTCCCCAAACAAAAACCTTCATGGCTGGAAAAAGCAGAAGAACTCAGGCTGCTCACCAAATGTACTTGGCAAGTCTTCTTGTCATCTATAACTGGGTGGGAGAAAGCACCCAACTCAACAGACAGATGGGATTGGACTCTGCGCAGAACATCTGGAGGAACCACCCAGAAGGACACTGAGTCCAGTCTTCCATAGCTCATAGAATCATAGAATCCCAGGTTGGAAAGGACCTCAAGGATCATCTGGTCCAAACTTTCTTGGCAAAAGCATGGTCTAGACAAGATGGCCCAGCATCCTGTCCAGCTGAATCTTAAAAGTGTCCAATGATGGGGAATCTACCACTTCCCCGGGGAGATTATTCCAATGGCTGATTGGAATCAATGGTTGATTTCTCATAGTGAAAAAATTTCCTCTTGTGTCCAATTGGAATCTCCCCAGGATTAACTTATACCCATTATCCCTCGTCTTTTCTATGTGACGCCTTGTAAAAAGGGAGTCTCCATCTTCTTTGTAGCCACACTTTAAATATCCGAACATGGTGACAAGGGCTCCCCCAAGCCTTCTTTTCTCAAGGCTGAATAAACCCAATTCTCTCAGCCTTTCCTCATATAGCAGGCTTCCCAGTCTTTTGATCATCTTCGTGGCCCTTCTCTGGACCCTCTGGACCAGCCTGTCCACATCTTTTTTGCACAGCGGGGACGAAAACTGAACACAGTATTCCAGATGTGGCCTGACAAGCACTGAGTAGAGGGGAATAATGACTTCTTTACCCCTGCTGGTGATGCCATTGTTGATGCAACCCGGCATCCTGTTGGCTTTCTTTGCCGCAGCAGCACACTGTTCACTCATATTGATCTTGTTGTTCACTAGGACCCCCCAGTCGCTTTCCACAGAGCTGCTCCCCAGTCAGGTAGATCCCAGTCTGTGCTGCGCTCCTGGATTATGTTTTCTCAGGTGCAAGACCTTACACTTGTCCCTGTTGAACTTCATAATGTTCTTGTTAGGCCATTCTTCCAGCGAAGCCAGGTCTTCCTGCAGGGTGGCTCTCCCTTCCAAAGTGTCCACTTCACCACTCAGTTTGGTGTCATCAGCAAACTTCATCAGGGTAGCCTTGATCCCATCACCCAGATCACTTATGAAGATACTAAACAGTGTTGGGCTCAGTATCAATCCTTGGTGAACCCTCCTTGTGACAAGTTGCCAGTTTGGAAAGGAGCTGTTTACCACCACCCTCTGGGTGTGGCCTGTCAGCCACTTCCCACCCACCACACAGACCACTTGTTTAGACCGTAACGCATCAGTTTCTCTAGAAGGAGGCTGTGGGGAACTGTGTCAAAAGCCTTGGAGAAATACAGGTAGACAATGTCCACTGCTTGCCCCTCATCAGCTGAGCAGGTTACTTTGTCATAGAAGGCAATTAGGTTTGTCAAGCATGATTTGCCATTAGTGAATCTGTGTTGGCTTTTCCCAATCATGTGCTTCATTTAACTTGTGAGAGCCCCCAGGAGGATTAGTTCCATAACTTTGGCAGGGACTGAAGTAAGACTGAGGTGCCTATAATTTCCTGGATCCTCCTTTCAGTCCTTCTTGTAAATGGCAGTGACATTACCTTTCTTCCAGTCTTCTGGAATCACTGGATAACAGATAGCCAGAAAGCCTTCCTCTCCTTCCACATTAACAGGTCTTCCATTCACATTTTAGTCAAATGACCCAATTACCTCTACTGTTCCCCCAGGCACAGTTTGAAGAGAAACTGGGTACCCGATGGATTTCCCTTTCATACCCTATGCACCTACTTGCTTCAGCATACACTGTTATAATTACACACACGTGCATGCTTGCTTGCTTTCTCATAATTAGCTAGCTCTAGACATAGATCAAGAGGTGCAGATGCCCTTCAGGCATATGTGGCATTTTAGCAGCATAAGTTCCAGCCTGCAGAAATATGAGGTGTCCTATCCCAACATAATGTAATTCCATATGGCAACATACAGACAGTCTTTCTTATTCTCAGTATGGCCAAATCTAAATGTCTGAAAAATCAGAAGTCCATCCTCACAGAATCATAAGATAGAGTTATGAATCATGAAATTTAAAAAATATTTTACCACTCTTTTATCTGTCTTTTGGCTCTTTGACCTTTAGTATTAATACCTGCAAATGACAGGGAAGGGGAGCAGGGGTTGGAATGCAATAGTCACAAAAAAGTCTCCCATGGCAGCAGGAGCTAAAGTGCATCATAAAATCAGGCACCACTGTGTGCTCATCAGCTTCAGCCACAAGTCCAAAATATGAGCCATAAGGACCTATTTATTCATGCCTAGGACACAAATTTAGTATGTGTAAATCCTTGCAACACAATCACTTCATTTCTATTCTTAAAATCTGTTTTCATGCTCTGTCAACGTGTTATACTGAGAAAACATGTAGAACCTGGACTCATATAATTTAGTGGGCTCAGGTTTATACTGCTATGGAAATCTGTGCCTCACTTTGAAGAGCCAGCACATGCTATCAGCCATTTGCATTCAGCAGCACTTTTTCAAAAGAAAGCAAAGCACAGAAATAAATTTGTTGCCCATTGTAAGTAGCATGAGACAGTATGTTATTGTGTCCCTCCCTGTTTGTATGGCATGTTACACAATGACATTCCCATACTAGTTAGTCCCTTTTTATAACACATAATCAAAATAGATTTGATTTTATATATTATGTATATTCTTATATATTTTTATATAACATATTATTATCTATTATAACACTGCCTATACTATTATTACCACCAATAAACACAATAAACAGAAAAGTATTATATAGTGAACTGCATCACCTAGCTGCTCAATTCCAAGCTTTTTAATATTCATGTTGTTACTTTAGGTTTATTTTATGTTGTAATTTTTCATTTGTTTGTTTAATGAAAATGAAATTTTGCCTAGTGATTTGCTGGACTCCAGAGTTTAACTGTAAATTTTCAGCTAACTTGGTCTTTCAATCCTTTCCAATTTATTTTTCTATCCTATCAAATGGAGGGATTGGAGAAGTGATGGAAACCACAAACTGAATCCATGAGGTTCCAAGTAAATAACAGCAGTGCTCCAGCTTCTTAGGCATCCTGGTTGGTAGCAGAGCTATTAGAGACTTGTCATAGATGAGGAACAGAGCTATGAATTTTATAATTAAGTGCATGAATATGCTTTCTGTTTTGTACTTTGTTTCTTTGCCATTCGTCCTTCTGTGAAAATTGCTAACTAACAAAGTAAATACAAACAGTTGTGTTTGCATCTAACATTACATTTACCACTAGCTCCTTTTTCTTCCTTATTTCCAAATTATATAGATAATATGTAGTTACATGAGTCAGAGGTAGGAAAAAAAAAAAGAAAGAAATAACTTGACAGAAAATCTCATAATGCTGTTCACAAGCAAAATATTTACATATTTAAATCAGGACTGTGACTAGAAAATGACCTAACATTGAACGCATTCTTAAATTTTTTACCCCTCGGAAATAAAATGTATCTGTGTCCTTGAGGCTTCTTCTTATTAAATTATATAACAAGCAAACATTTAATGCACAGAACACGTTCATTTACTCAACCAACAGAATAGAGATTTATAGCAATGAGTATGAATATTAAGCATCTTTAAAAGTGGTGGGATTTAAATCATCAAGAACCAAGAGACTATGATGGAGATAAGAATTACATCTAAATAAATTACTTGGGTTTATATTTAGGAAACAAGAGCAAAAAAGGAGAGGATAAAGTAGTCAATATGGGATAATTCTTTACAGTACATGCTATATAAATAAGATTTACAAATTCCAAAATGAAGGTTGAAATATTTGGAATCTAAACCTTGTAGAAAACTTTGAAAAAAATCAGGCAGAATATATCAAGAAAATGTAAACTATAGAAACTAGGAGTCTAGCTTTCATATCCATATTGACTGCAAATTCGTGCTTGCCATCACTTTTGTTCAGAAGATTCATCAAAGCTGTATTGAGACTATGGGTGTAGGCTTTTTTAATGCAGGCAATTGCATTGTAACACAATGAAAATTTTTCTTTGACCTTGCTCAGTTTTTGCATTGCAAGTCACACTGTGGATTACTGTACATCTTTCATTGTAGTATAGAATTTTATTTTTTTTTTCCTAGCAAATGATCTGCCATTCTGAAAAAGCTGAGTAAAATTAGGATGGTTTGGAAAGTGAGAGGATACTGTAAGTAGAGAAGAGGATTACCTCATTATTGAATAAGCATATTATACAGATCTGAGTATTCTGCTTCTGTCTAGCAGACAGTTTTGAAAGGCACAATTTTTTTCACTATTCTGAAAAAAGCATTTTGCAGCACATTCAGTATTGTATACTAAAGACTAAAAAAATTTAGCTAGCTCCTTCCCCCTTGAAAAAATCTAAATTGAAAGGAAGCTTGTCTGTATAGTCCAACTCCAACCTTTCTTGTTTATGTTTTATACTCTTCAATGTTCCAGTCTAATTAGTATCTCTTCACAAGGCTCTTGTTTCTTAAAGTGCAGCAAGGTGCACGTTAACCTGCCTGCCTCATTATAGTAGTTAGGCAATGTGCAATCAATGACACAGATAATCAGATATTTTCTTTTGGTGCCATGTGTTAAATATAGACTATCTACTTCTAGTCACTCAACACCGACATCTCCACAGCAACAATCTCTTTATTTATTTCATACGGATACTGAAACATTTCACATAGATAGTGGAACGTATGTAAAGAACCCAGAATTCCTGAGTGCCTACAAATGAGAACTATATTTATATGTTAAGATATTTGAGATATCAGTAAATGCTTCAAGAAGTAGAGCTTGAAATCCCATGTAAGTGAATAAGCACAATATTTGCTATCAGTGCTGAGCAAAGTATTTTGCTTATAAGCAGGCTGAATATTTAAAGATAGGAAAGGGTTAGTGGGCTTTGAGAAATCTTAGGGTTAACCAGTACACAATTTTTGGTGTGTTTTCATTTGGTTCTGATAAGCATCGCATACTCATATTTCTTGAGTTTGAAGTGGAGGTGACAATATTCTTTCCTAATTCTGCTGTATTACACCTACTGATATCATGGACTCTCATAATATGTGTAAATAAATTAGCTTCTGCCTCTTCCACTTTTGACCACTGTGTGAGACAATGTTCCCTTGGCATTGCAGTTTTCCACTTCTTGCTGGAAAGTGACTGGAAAAATACTTTTACACAAAAAGTGAAAAAAGGGAGATGACTGATTCAGCTTTACTGCTGCAGATTTGTAAAGGCTTGGGGGGCGGGGGGGGGACACGGACGGACCAGAGGTTTCTCCGTAAACTGGAAGAGCCATCCTTAAAATGCATCAAAATCAGCTAAATGGTTTGCAGTTCATAGTGCACTATTAACATTCCTACAAAGGGAGGTGGCCTGCATTCATTACAGCAGAGGTAACTAAAACCTGGTTTGCCTCACTAGCAACTGTATATACTGCAGCAAAGCCTTTCTATTCCTGAGTGCAGCACATGAGGCTGAAGAGCTGTTCTAATGTGGATTTCTGAATATACTTACTTTTCTGACTGATGACTCTTCCTGTTGCCCCATTACCTGCTGCAAAAAAAAAAAACAACAAACAAACCAAAAAAAAAACCCCACAACAACCCACCTCCCATTATTTTCTTTATTTGACAATGACAGGGAGACAAAGTGCTCCCAACAGGCAGTAAGGAGCTAATGATTGAAGTACATCAAGGAATGTGTAGCCTTAGCCTAGCAAACAAAACAGCAGAAAAGCAAAAGAGCCCTCACTTCCAGCTGAGTTGAACTTCCCCTCTCCCTGAGGCTACTTCTCCTATGATATGTAATCGTCACCGCCTTCATGTCTTGCTCCGTTTTCAATCAGGTTCCCATAATTTTTTTAAAAAATGATATAGCCCAGTTCCAGCACAACTGTGCTCTGTAAAAGTGAATATAAACACAAATTTAAAGCTTAAATAAATACAATTTTTCATGGAGAACAAGAATCTCATTGTCTAGGTTGGGAAATTTACCTGAAGCTGGTTTTTTGATCCTTAATTAAAAAACTGAGTGTCCAGTGGCCAGAACAGACACTGAAATGCTGAAGACATTGAGGCATTGGCATCTTCAGGAACACAGCAGTGGTTACTTCTGCCATGTTTTTGGTTTTTTTTTCTGAAAGACTGCTTTTGATTTATTTCCATAATAAAGAGCAAATAGCTGTAGCATCATAATGATTTGAGATTTGTTCCTAGCTAACAGCCCCCTGGTGGCCTTATAAATTTGTTATGGAAGCACATATTAAAGAAAATGGAACCTGTCCAACGGGATACCTGGCATGACTCCGGTAGGTGGTAGAAAACATGCTTCTAACCACCTCCATGAGCAGAACTGCTCTAGCACGCCTCTCCCTCTTTAGAACTGTAATCTTGCAACATTTTCATGATGCCTGCTCTTCTCTACACTTTTACAGGAAAGGATATGGACAAATTCTCTGAGCCAGAGCATCCTGGCTGGTTGGAGACAGCTCTATGGGAGGCTAAGAGGAAGAGAGGGAATATGGAGGTGAGGGTTATATTAACCACCCTCCGAAGAAGCAACCAACCTAATGAATAACTATAAAAGACTCTCCCACCTAGAACATTAATGCTTAGAAATACCCAATAGAAGATCAACATTCTCGCTCCCAAAAGCAGTATTATCTCATTCCCAGGCTTGTGGTCATGCCAGCTCAGAGTTCACATGCATAAATTTATCTGTTTGACATGCACATTTTTTACACTTTAATTCACCTGTTTCTTAGCATGAAGTGTACTTCTCAAAAAGAAATTATCTAACATGGAGGGTTCATGTATTACTGTGTGTCTGCACAAGTGAGAACCGGATCAAGCAAATGCAGAGCAGTTGAAGTCTGCCTTGGTCCTAAGCATCCCTGGTATCTCCTATGCTTTGTGCTATTCATTGGTGCATCCGAGCCCACTTTCAAAAGCGTATGTTTGTTTTCCTTCATTGCATTCCCAGCACTCTTTTAATTCAGCCAAGATATCATGAGCTGATCACAGACATGGAGTAGCAGTCTTAAACGTAAGAATTTTGCACTAAGTTTCCTGACAATGGTTAGAAAAAGCCTCTCCAAGCAAAGGGATGCATCATGAGCTCCTCCTACTTTAAACACCAAGGAATTCAGTCATGAGACACAAGGCTGCTGGAAGCCAGGCTTTCTTGCATCACTCTGTAGAAATCTACCTTTTTCTCAGCCTCTAATTCTCCTATTTGTCAAAATCAACAGCTTGCCGTAAAGTGTTTTAGTATTCCTTTGTGAACAATCCCTGATAACCTAATTTAGTCTCTCTTTGTGCTTGTGGCACATCCATGAGAAACTTTGAATGTTCTTCGATTCATTTGTTGCTTAGTTGTTCTGTAAAGCCACATCTATAAATGGCTTAGCTGCTCCCTGATAAAACTTGAACTTTGATCTTTGTTGTCCAGTTTTAATTGGATGCCTGAGTCATGTGGCATTGTTAGGTCTCAAGTAGGTCAGTACTGAATGAGCATTCTGAATTCATTCTGAATTCATTCAGCCTGTCTGAATTAGGAGTTTGCTTCTCATGAATACTCTCTTTGAGTTCCTTAAAATTTATTGAGAATGCTCCTGGCAGCAAATTGTGTTCATATGGATACTCATGTGAAAGGAACAAAAGTGAGCAGCACCACACCCAACACAAATCATTTTATCTGCACAAATACTACTTGCTTCAGGTTCCAATTACCACACTGTTTTATAACAATCCAAAAGTTTCTATTCCCCACTAATGTACAACATTAAACAATTACAAGATTCTTGCCCCCACCATGTTACACACTCTGACATATGTCTGTTATTCTGCTTTATTGCTTTTAGATCATAGGAACCCTGAGTCTCTACAACCGCACTGTTGTAACACAACAACAAATCAGATCAAGAAAGTCAGAAACAAAGATCTCTGCCTATATTGAATACTGGAGACACTACTCTTATTTACTGAAGAGCTTATCTTCATAGGACATTGGTTGGAATAATTAGAGAAGAAAAAATGCTTCTTCAAAGACCATTTCTGAGACACTTTGGCTTAGAGGTCGTTTCTTTCAAATAATTATTCCATTTTGGAAATATGTCAATTATTCTGGGATGCAAGGGTCTTTCACTTCAGAATGCCATCTATTTTAAGATATTCTGGTACTATAGAATATTTTATGTCACAATAGCTGGCTAATTTTCCTCTGTAAATGAAACTTCTTTGTTTATGTCAGAACTCAGCCTTCAGACTTTAAACCATTCAGGTTTTTATTTTCCTGTAAATAATTTGTAACTGTAGATCATCACTGAAAATATTCCTTGAAGAGCTGTGTTGTGGGTTAGAGCGTGGGGAATTTGGGGAACAAGGAGGGAGAAGGGTCAAATTCTAGAGCCAGTTCTTCATACTCTTACTCCATGTGTTTCTGTGGAAGAAATATGTGAAAAATGGATCAAAAGACTCGGTCCTAGTGACCCAATAATCTTTCTTCACATAAAATACTTGCTGCAACCACAGAAGTGGTTGGCTACAGTACTGTGTGTTGCCTTCCCATGAAAGTATCAAAGTTCAAAATGAAAATGGTATGAGTACTGCTTTAGTGTAGTTTCTTGGATGCATTGCATTTTTTTTATTTTTTTTTCACCATTATTTACTATCTATCTTTCTCAATTTTGCCTGGGCTGGAAAATTACATGACAACCAACACTGAAGATAATTTCACTGCAAACATAGGGAAAGGCAAGCCAAATGCACTATTTACCCCAGAGCACAGTTATAAATATGTTTTATTCTCACCAAGGCTTTCATCTAGATAGCAGCCAGCTGTCAGCTGTGTTCATTTTGATGCCAATAGTGAGTGGCAGATAACTTCTGCTCTAGACAAGCTTTTACTAGAATCTTTCTAACACTCTTCCAATATTCTGATTTGATTTCAGAACTTGAAACTTTTAACTAGTGTTTACCATAATGTCATAAAACCAATAACGTATTAGTAATGTAACTTTTAAAATAAAGTCCTGAGTTAATCTATTTCTGAGACTTACCATGTTTTTCTCAAGTTCATCAGAACTATCTAAGGAATGTGCTGAAATGCATGAAGATTGATAGGTACTCTAATACAAGGCTGATCCTCCTGTCATTAAGATTAAAGATGTATGTTAGTTTTGGAACTTTGGGGTCTGAATGTTATAGTTGACAATTTTATTGTGACCATGAGAAGGAACAAGTTATCTTGGCACCCACCAGGAGGGGCTTAGAACTGCTTATTTTGCAAGAAAAGACAACAAGTTTTAATAAAGGTCCTCAGGCAGCAAGGTGAGCATGACCTGGGCTATAGAATCATAGAATGGTTTAGGTTGGAAGGGACCTTGAAGATCATCGGGTTCCAACACCCCTGCCATGGGCAGGGACACCTTCCACTAGACGAGGTTGCTCAAAGCCCCATCCAGCCTGGTCTTAAACACCTCCAGGCATGGGGTCTCAACAGCTTCTTTGGGCAACCTGTTCCAGTGCTTTACCACCCTTAAAGTGAAATATTTCCTCCTGATATTTAATCTAAATCTATCCTCTTCCAGTTTAAAGGCATTCCCCCATATAATAATGTCAGGTCAAGTTACAGAATGCAGCACAAATCACAATCTCTGTTGATGCCTGAAGCTCTTTAGAAAGCAGAGGAAAACATAAACAGAGACCAGGAACCTAAAATACTCCACTAAGTCAGAAGGTGCTTCATCTTTTGTCTAAAGTCACTATCAGGAATGTGACCTGAAACCCAAGCTCGCTCTTTCTACTACTGGATCCCTCCCATCCCAAGAAAAAGAAGGAAATTAAATTCTCAAAAAGTAGCTTTAACTCTGTTCTCCCAAAATTATTTATTTCACATAAAAGTTGTGTTACAATTCTGCATAAGCATAAAAATTTGGGGTTAAGACTGACACGCCAGCTTTTGAAATAGAGTATTATGCAAGGGAGAAAAAGTCAAAAGAAAAAAAAAGAGATCTTCAGAATGGCAGTAGGCAAGCTGATTGCCATAGCTGTGAGCTTTGTGACTTTTGTTGTTCTTGTGTCACTATCCCACTATTATTTAAATGTAAAATTGATGGGTTTTCATACTGAAGAAAAAAGGGGGTTGACTGTCAGGCTTTTCATGTTGGCATTTGGAACTTTGAAAATTTGTTTTCCTCCTCATTCTGCCAGGCTAGTAAAGAAGAAGAATTAGGTGATGAGTACTGTATATTTATTGGCAAAATATCTCAAGAATATTAAATGAAACTACTGCGCTTTTTTTCTGAATATTTTGCCTCAGCATGTAGAGCTCAGTTTGTTCAGATGCAAGGATATTAGAAGGCGGACTGCTAGACTGAGCACGGCTGCTAAAATGCTATCATGCTTCACAGTCAAATTTCTGTGTCAACTCTGCTAGTGAAATGTTTTGCTATCAAACCACACAGCCCAAAGTGAGTGCAATTGTCAATCTTATGCACTGCATTCATCTTAGGTAACCAAATATTTTCAGTAACAGTACGTCAAGGTAATTAAGGTTAATTATCTGCAACTACAGAGGTCTGCTATTGGCACAACGATCTGTTTCCATGACAACCTGAAATTCATTTGATCTTTCTATGTTTTGAAAGCATGGATAATTTAGCTTTTCTCGTGCCCAGACCCAGTGGAGTAAAAGCTTTTACAGTTTTTAATTAAATAAAAACTGTGTATACCTTGTGGACTTACATTAGAAATCTTGCAGTTGGACTGCTGTGGCTCAAAAAACTTCCTCAGATGGTAAAATTATCATGATTTCTCATTGTAAGAAATTATGTGGGTTTCCTGCTATTCTGCAGGACTAGTGATAAACTCTGTTCCAGTCAACGGTGGGATAAGAGTGGCTCTTTGGGTTCTAGGCCAGGCATTCGGTAGAAGCACTTAATTCAACCAATGCAGCAACTGGCAATGAAAGAGAGCAAAGCAGTCTTGCTCATCATTTCTGGCATGGCGATATCAATGCTTTAAGCAAAACATGCCAGTTTCAAAACAAGATGGGGAAATAAAACTGAAAGGCGTAAATGTAAAACTGGGTAGAAAGCTATATTCCTGTCCTGAAAAAATGTCTGAGATTTTCAAAGTATTCCCAAGAGAGACAAAATCAATACTTTTTTTTTCATTAGATGTGAGAGGACAAGAGCATAGTAATCAAGGGGATAAAGAAATCTACCAGGAGTTACGAGAATCCATCTTAAATGCCAATTCCACTCTAAAAGCATTTGCATGGCAGGTATGTTGACTGCCATAGTTTCAGCTACCATGGGTGGAGAGGGCCACAATGTGTTTACAATAAAGGGATGATTATATACCTCTACAAGCGCAAGGAATCACATACATAACTGGCTAAAGCATCACTAATTCTGCAGTGTTTTTTTGCTGTGATTGGTTGTAAGAAAGTGTAAAACCCATTAGTGTTATGTTTTTTATTCTTTTCCCCTAAATTGTTGGTATATGTGACTTTTTTATTGAATCAAGATAGATTTTGTGCAGGCAGACCTATTCCAAGGAGGAAAAAAAAACACATGAAGCAAATGTACCTGTCTAACCTCAGGGGAAACATAATAATTAAAGTCACAGCTTGAGGATGGCTTAGAAATAGTACAAAAGGTCCATCAGTGTTTCCTTTGGAAACAACCACAGCTGGACTTGTGAGTACTCCTAAAGACACAGCAGCGCTGGATGACTACAGGGCAGGAGATATCTCCTTAATGGCCTGTACGGAACAGCTTCTACAACCCGATTTACTCTGACTCCAAAACTATAAACACGTTGAGTATCACAACTTTGTTTGAAATGACACTGCCTGTGACATTTTTCATGGCATTTTTCATTAGAAAAAATGCTATTAAATTTAATTTATTAATTCATTAAATTAATGAACAAAGCGGCAATATAGTCTTTTTACCCAGACCAGATCAATATTCTGATAGCAGAAGAGAGATGCCAAATGACCTCAGAGTTATATAAATGCCTGCTAGATAGAATCACTTTGGAAATGAAAACCTCTCTTAGTGTTTTGTCAGTAGTGAGTTCCTGGAGGGTGTTCAATTCAGGGAAAGGGAGAGCAGTTTTTCACAAATTGAGTGTCTAAAAATGAACTTGGAAAAGCAGATGCCTAACCTGGAGCAGTAGCTTGGGCAAGGTCCAGGCACTTAAAGCTTCAGCTTAAAAGCATCTCCCATGGGAAGGGGACCAGTCCCGATTGCCTCCTCCCAGTAAAGTAATCTTGGGGAGCTGCTCCCCAGCATCACCCAGAGAAGGGGGCAACCCTCAGCTGTGCTGTCTCTAGGCTAGTGCTGAGCCCAGGCAGCCCACCCTTTGGCAGGGGAGAAGCTCTCTCAGCCCTTACACATCTCTGGCTTGACCAGAAGCAACAGACTTTCTGCTGTAATAGTACATGTTGATAAACAGTGATTTTCATTTTGAAAATTAGTGGGTCTTTTGATTTCCTTTCGTGCCAGAAGGGAATGAAAATCTTTTGAATTTTGATTTTTGTTTGTTTGTTGGTTTTTACAATGACAGACCCCTGAGTAACTGAGAGTTAAGTAAACATAGAAATTACTGCAATTGGACTTTGTGGTCTGTTGGAAAGAATAATTTCACACAAGATGTTCTAGACCCCAGTTGATTCCCTGCACCCCTGTAATTTGGGAGATCTTGTTTGACAAGTCTGGCATTATGTCCTTGCCTGAAAACAGAACCTGAATCTGGGCTTGCATTTCCTAAATACAAGCTGGTTTTGTTCACTTACTTATTTTGGCCAAGAAATTCTGTTCTAGAATACGCGAAAATTTTCGCCAAAGCTGATATGGTTTCAATGTGTAGATATTTGTCAATAAAAGAAGTACTTAATTGTTAAATTCCTTGCTACTTCTGTTCAGGTATCTCTGATAGGAGATTTTGGGGGCCCATCTCCTTCCAAGGAGGATGTCTTTTGCCTTGTAGTCATGAGTTCGATCAAGAGTCACGTCTTATGTTGCTGTTAAATCTGGTTACAATAGGATGTTCCAGATGATGTCGATACCTGCTGACAAACTACAATCCACTTCAGCAAGGTGATATGTCATTCCTTCCGCCAACCTAAAATAAATATTTCAAGGGCATTTTACATAATGGCCGGGCTCCAGCTGCACAGATGTCTCTATTCATGTCCTTAGATCATCTGTCTTTGTTCATATAATCCTTTCCAGGAGCTACAAATGGAGGTAAAACTTGCTATTCTTGATCAAATGTCTTCAGATTTGCTTTTTGCACAGTGCACTTTTGAAGACAGTATGTATGCTTTAATTTAGAATCATCATAGAATCATAGAATGGTTTAGGTTGGAAGGTACCTTAAGAACACCTAGGTCCAACTCCCCTGCCATGGACAGGGACACCTTCCTCTAGACCAGGTTGCTCAAAGCTGCATCCAACCTGGCCTTGAACACTTCCAGGGATGGGGCAACCTGTTCCAGTGCCTCACCACCCTCATTGTGAAAAATTTGTTCCAAATATCTTTTCTAAATCTACCCTCTCATTTAGCTTTTATGAGTTATGCCTTCAATAATTTTACGCAAATATTATATAGCACTAATGGCTAAGAGATTATTTCCCTCTGCCTCCTTGCATCTTTGATTTAGATGCCTTTGTCTGAAAGCACTGCAATCACCTGCTGGCAGGAGCTTCTATGACAGTCTCCATTTGCTTGAAATACATGCTGTGATAATTTTGTCTTTGAAGGACAAGGAGGAAAGTCTTTCTTATTCAAATCCAAGTAACTCTTATATTTTCTATCTATATCATGAGATAGCATTCAATTTTTATTTAATAATAAATTTACTTACTGTGCATCTAAAAATAGTGGTAATGAAGGTGTAGGATGTTGTTTTGTCATATGAAGAAACTGTAATGCCTGTTCATAAGCATGAGAAAACCTTCATTTTAGATCCAAATAATATAAATGCTTGTGAAGTTTCATCAAATGAGTATTTCAGCTGTACTTGTTTTTAGTTTTATAAAAGGAAAAAAGTACCAAACACTAGAAACTTGGACTAAATGCACACAGTCCCTGTTTGCTGCTCCATGCCATTTATGTGCTGATTGACTTGGGAATGTGGTGCGTAGCCTAAAACTAATGTGGTTTTAGCTGTGCCTACAATTTTCAAATTAACCATTTTTTTGTGTGTTAAGTTTTTCTAAACTGTGAATCTTTCAGCAACATTAGCAGCAGAAAACCTTGCCTTTCTGGGGAGAGAAATTTTTAGAAGTGTAGTTTTCCTGGCTTCCTTTAGGTTTGTGTCACAGTTTCATATAAAGATTCCAACCCAATCCATTCTATGACTCTATGATTTGTCTATTGTTGTAAACCAAATTTCCATGCCCTGAGGGCACCAAAAGGCCTTAATTTTCCCATGCAGTGTCACCTGGGGCCTCCACCTACCTACCCACTGCCCCAGCAGCTCCACTTAAACTGCTAGCCCTATTATGTGTCCAGTCCTGTCTGTGCTTGCTTACTCATGGACTTTCTTGAAGGACTCTAGGTGAATGTTGTAGGTAATTTTGTCTCTACTCCTGCTTCTGCCCTTATCTTGCTATTTTTGACTGAGGATGGATGGGCAGACCTAACTCCTCACCTTGTCTTGCCTTGCCGTAGTCTGTTGATGGAGCCTGTTATCAGCACCCTACTCTGACCTGGTCATTCAAGTGCTCTGGATCTGTGCCCTAGTGATGAGGGTACCATCACTGCCTGTCCTGGGGTTGTCCCTGGCTCCGGGCTTTCTCTCCCTAGAAGAACAGCCCCAGTCTTGCTGATCCCTGAGACAAAGAGCTGACTCTGATGGTGACATTTGGTGGTAGAGGCAGAAGAGCACACAGCTGGCTGGTGGCGTTCTGTCCATTTATTATTATTATTTTTTTAATGCATTTACTAGCAGTGTGTTACATAGATAATTCTATTATTCATTGTAACATGGTGTAACATGTCAGGTCGGTCTTTTAGATCTTTTATGCTCTGAGACTATGCCAACATATGATCTCACCCTGTTAGTGGGAAGTTCTTCGTTAATGTACTCCTTGAAAACCCACCGGGTTCCTGCACGCCTGGTGTAAATCGGGTACCTCTATCAGAGTTACTGGGGCTGTTCCAACCTGTGCCACTTAAGAATATGACCCAATATAAGGACAAACTCCTTTTATGCCAGCTCCTTCTGCAAAGGGTACTTACCAAGAGATGCACAGCAGATCCTAAAGACCAAACTCTAAGGTTACCAGATTGCTAGGGGGCATATTCAGACTCTGACCCTCCTTGTCCTGTAGTTCTTGTAATAATTTGTACTTAATGCAGGACAAGTGTAAAACAATATAAACATGAGTGTGTGTGTGTGCATTTTCAAAGTTCCCTTTCCAGCATTATAAAAGATTGCATCAGTGGGAGAGCAACTGAAGATAATAAAATTGGTGCTGGCATGATACAGAAAGTTAGAGTAGACAACAAACAAGCAGACTCTTCTTTTGCAAAGGATTCATCTGTTTGTTAGACATGAGTGATATAGGTCAGAAAAGTGTTTGTAGACAGATAAAGCTACCATCCCTTTTCTGAACAAACTCTACATGCTGCAGGTTGACGCATACCTTCTCACTGTCTTCTGGCTTTTCAATAGCCCCAGTAAGGACAGAATCCGACTATTCTTCTCAAGCTTAACTGTTCTTGAAGCTTTCTCTGGGAGATTCCTCTGTTGCAGCTACAAGTTTCCACTGTTCCATAACAGACTCCAAATCCTCTTATATCATGTTTGGAATAAATAAGGTCTGTCTGCCAGCGTGACTCAGCAGTAAACACCAACACTGTACAATTTTGTGAGCAGCTGACTGGAGGGTGGCATGCCACAAGCCCTCTCTATCTGTGCGTAGGGTCCCAGAAACTGCCATGTTCTTGGCAGTTCAGTTAATTCCCAACAGTATCTGGAGTTTGTTATTGCTGTCTTTCATTTGCTGTGTGCTTCTGGGTTGAGAAACTGCCAAAATACCATAAGCAGAAATCCTCATAGCTCTATTCTCATGAGATTTCCTTTTTCCCTCCCTGATCTCATCTAATTCCCCACCCAGTTTTTCCATGCCCAAGTGATCCAGATAATTTGGACAAGAACTGACAGTTCTGAGTGCTTATCCAGAATCACAATACAGTGTTTTTCATTATTATTATATCCATTATTATAATGTCATGTATGTTTACAGACTTGAGTGAATAAAACAAACCATTACCCGTCATACAGCTATTCATTTAACTTCAAAAGTGTATTTCAGTTCCCTCATTGTACACTTTTATGTACTTTTATGTTTGAGCTTGCCTAGCAGAATCCTCATGGAAATGTATTCTTTTTATTGTAGTTTGAATTCTGAACTGTCCACCAGCATCTTTAACTGCATAGCCAAAAGCAATGTGACTTTCCAATTTTCCATTCAACTAGCTTGTAGTGTCTAGTGTCACTAATTAGCTATGTAAGTGTACATGAAAATGATGCATATTGCATGCAATACTCCACAGCAGTAGCAGTCTACTGACGATATTCACAGAAGTTTTGAATTAAAGCAGAGATGAGGATTTTGTAGGCTGTTCTCAGGCATCTTGAAAAATGGAAAGAGGGAGATTGACTGTTTAAAGGGTTTATTGCCGTTTGCATGGTGAGGTCAAATGTATACCTTTACTTCTGTGACGAAAGAGTGACATTTCTGACACCCTTAAGAAAACAAGGAGCTGTGGCTTTATCTTGAAAACAGTGCCTGAAGCTGCAAGCCTGGAAGAAATCAATGATGCTTGGGCTCTTGTGTCACAGTTCCACAGGCATTTTTCTCAGTGACAAAATCAGTTGAAGTTGTTTCTCAACCTTCCTTCCAACACCAGCTGCTCATTTCCACTCCCTGACTGCCGTCTCAATTGTTCTGGTGCAATTACTTGTGGACTGTCTTGACTGATCCTTTTCAGTCAGCTCTTTGTTTCCCTGATGGATTATTTTCAATCTGCAGCATTTCCCTAATTTAGTTCCTCTGTTTCATTATGACTGCAGTAGTGGGAGGGTGAGTCTGAGGTGGCAGCATAAGGGCAGAAAGAAAAAGAGTGAAGTAGAGCTGAGCAAGAACCTAGCTTTGCTGCTGAGAACAAGTCTGATGTGACAATGGTGTAAGGCACTAAAACTGTGGTCATTTCTAGAACCTTTGTGGGAAGGGTAGGTGCAATTTTAATATTCATCTAGATAAAATCACTATTAAACTAGTATTTTAAGTTTGGACACCACTTCTCAAGACAAAGAGGGCAGTGAAAGCAATGATGCATTGAGTGGACTTTTTTTGTAGAAAAACATAACCTTCAGTATGAGTGCTTTGGATCTAACTCAGACATGGCCTGCTTCTGACACACAGTAAGTCTAACTCATGCCTGCTGCATATGGCTCATGGTACACAATCATATCCAATCCTGCACCTAGTGTCAAAATGTTAGATGACTACTCTGGAATACAGGCAAGGATAAATTAAGAATTGCTGACAAGAACATACTTCTACATTCAACAGTTCTTAGTCAAGTCTTTGGCAAAATTCCTTTTGGCTTCACTATTAAAGGAAATAGAAATAATGTTTTTCATTGTTTTCTGCTGGGTTTTGGTGTTGGTTTTTTTTACAGATTTTTCCTTCATTGACTAAGCTCTTCCAGCTTTTCCTCATCTGACCCAGACTTCAGAGTCCTGAACTATGTGCCCAGCACAAAAGAGTCTTCTTCAGGGCTCATTTCAATGAGGAGGAATGGGAGTAGTTCCTTTAGGATGAAGATAAGTAGCTAATGCAGCTGCCTAGTAGATTGCTGGGTTGTGATTCTTTTCTGATGACAGGAATTCCTACTGAATCAGTACTGAATCAAGGTCACAGAATCCCATACACTCTCACACCAGTATTTTATAACCATGGTGATCAAGGGATGAAGTTTTGCAAGGCATAGTGGAGCAGCAAAGACAGAATGCTCTTTAAGAAGCCAAGAGTCACAGCAGGGAAGGCAGGGCCACAGACCTTTCCAACAAGGGAGCTGCCCCAATGTACCCAAACAGGTCCAGTGACAGTATCCACAGCCAGCCAACAGTACTGATCAAAAAGTCCATAGTGACAAGGCAGGCCTGAGATCAAGCCAGAAAGTCAAATCAGTGCGCTGGGATAAGGGACAAAATTAGGAAGGTGTTAATTGGGCACAGGTGTACCAACAACATAACTCAGGCGAGTGGCAAGGGCCTGACCATAAAAGTGGCCACTGAGCAAAGGAGGGGTGGGTTGGGTTCTGGTTCTGGTTCCGGTTCCGGTTCCGGTTCCGGTTCCGGTTCCAAAAGGGCAGACAGTTATTTTTCCAAAGCTGTGCTTTCACAGCCATCTGAACCAATGGATGACATGGCTGTGCCATATCAGCGAGCTGGCTGTGGGCCCAGGCAGCAAAACTCTTTGGGATGGGAAGATGTACTCAGGGACCTGATGTATGGCTTGCTGAGAGCTGTGGCTTTTTTTTTTTTTTACGAAGACAAGTGATGACACAAAAAGAAAAAGTGAACAGGCTTTTGGGTTCATCAGCTTTTCTGTCCATGCACCGTATCTCACATCACCTAATCTCACTTCTTCCTAATCACATGATTGAGAATGGCAAAGTGAAATGTTTCTCACAGTTGCAGAAGTGAGGGCTAGCAGGCTTTGAACTTAAAAGTCTCAGCATTTTTGTTATGTTGCTTATGGAATAGCATTTCAGTTCCTTAATGATGAGTGGGATTATTCCCATATGAGATTATTATGAACATAATATTAAGATATTATGAGATCTCATGACATTTTGTGTTGGAGCCTGTGTTTTGATCAAGAACCAAGAGATTGTTAATCCTGTAGAAGCTTTTACATGTGAACAGAATAAAGAAAATCATTCATCTCTCCCTTTCTCAATAAAAGGGTGTAATCAATGGGGAACATGCCAGTTGCCCAGTTGAAAGATATAACATTCCTGTTTATGATGGCAGGAGAGACATAAAAATCTTCACAGTCCTTGGCATACCTTCCATGTGAGTCTTGGCACCCAGGGCAATGCCATTTCACCCAGAAAACTGCTGTCTGTTTCAGTGTGGTAACCATGCACACTAGCCAGGGATAATTTTGAAATAAATCCTTACTTCTTTCTCTTGAAAAAAAAAAAATCTTTTAAAAAGAGAGATAAATTTTTGTTTTGGTCAAATTAAAAAATGAAGGAGATGTACTAATTCACAGTGTAAATTCTTTGAGAAGCACAGAGTCCTAATTGTTGGAGTGGAAAAATCAACTATTTAAAAAATGTAAAAACCCACTTTTTATTTCAGGTTTGAAACATAGTGCTAGTCTGAGCCAGGACACACAAATTTTAGCTTTACCTTCTAGGGTTTGGCATCTCATGTATCCTGGCAATTAGTTTGGCCTCTACAGTAAAGTTCTGGGTCTGAGCTTGATTAAGAGAACATTTATGAATAACATCCTCAGAAAAATTAAAGCCATGGCCAGGACCAGGCCACAGTGGCAGTGAAGTAGGTATGCTCTATGGCTAAGCTGTTCCATAAAACAGAAGAACCAGGCAGCTCATAACTCTTTACATCGATACCAGTCATCACTCTTCTTTAACAACTTGTTAAGCCCAATTGGAAATTCCTGAAATTTTCATTTCACTTCTTTCTATTTGCCAATTTCAGTGGAAAACACCAGACACGGTGGTATATTTATGAATATGATGCTCTTGACATGTTGGATGAATCATGGTTTCACACAGGGAAAGTCCAATCTATTAATCCCCCTAAAAAGAAATTGGAAATTAAAAAGGCTATTACCCATGTAGGGCCAGATCCTGCAGCCCTTACTCCCTCTGATATGACTAAGAAGAAAAGAAGACTACTAGTCTCATAAGTATTTGGATTTTTTTCAAACTTTGATAGCTGTTTACTGCAAATATTTTTCAGTCACCAGTACTCTTTTTAATCCTTCATCAGTCTGGCTACTGAGCTGGTTATTTTGACAGAAGGCAGGCTGAACTGACTTGTACCTTAAGAAGTTGGCTTATTGGATGAAAAGTCCCCAGAGTTCCCAGTGGGGCACTCCCTGCACTCTGCACCAGTCCTCAAATCAGCACGACTGCGCAGAACATTGCAAGGGTATTGATGCCCACCAAATCTACATGCTTAGAAAGCCTGTCACCTTAAATCAGGGACACTACCTTCCAGAGGCAGTAGCAAGGTTGCTATTTCCACCTGTTAGTTTCCTTCTGCCATTGGGGGTCCTTCGCTGCATCAAAGGTGAGGGAATACTTCTCAGGCACTGTTGAATAATTAACTTTGGTGACTGTTCTCATGCTATGCCCTGTACAGCTGGTCCTTCTACACTCTGGTCAGAGGTGCTCTGGCAGAAGGTAGTACAGACCTTGGTAGTGCTGTCTTGGCAACATAAAAATGACCTAGAAAGAAATGAGGGTTGTGCAAAAAATACCACAGCATCTTCCACCAGGAGATGAGCTATATTGTAATATATAATGCACTAACAACACTACACATTAAAGGCATAGTTCCTTTGACCTAACTTTTACCATTTTTATGTCAGAAATCTTTTCTAGAGTAGTTGTCTAGACTAGGGGACTTTTCTAGAGTAGTTGTCTAGACTAGGGGACTCAATTCTGAGGGGGACGGAGGGCCTAATATGTAGACTGGACCCGCTATATAGGGAGGTTTGCTGCCTCCCTGGGGCCCAGGTTGGTGACGTTAAGAGGAAGCTTCTGCCCCTGGTGCGGCAATCAGATTATTATCCCCTTTTAGTGTTTCAGATAGGTAGTGATGATGTAGTAAGAAGAAGGCCAAGAGCAATGAAGAAGGATTTCAGGGCCTTAGGACGACTAATTAAGGGATCAGGAGCCCAAGTCTTGTTTTCTTCTATCCCTCCTGTTGCAGGGAACGATGAGGAGGTTAACAGGAAGAGCCAGCAGGTCAATGACTGGCTCTGAACTTGGTACCACAGACAGGGTTTTGGGTTCTTCAATCATGGCCTGATTTACAGAATACCAGACCTGCTGGCATCAGATGGGAAAAGCCTGTCACACAGGGGGAAAATGGTTCTTGGAACAGAGTTAGCAGGGCTCATTGGGAGAGCTTTAAACCAGATTTGAAGGGGGATGGGCATGTAACTGGGCTTGCTAGAGAGGCGCCTGGGCATAGTAGCTCAGCAACTGCGGGGCCGAGTGCTAGTATTTTTGATAATCGGAAGGCCCACCACTCCTCAAGGGCAAAAACTACACACTCATTGGGTTTTCTGAAATGCCTGTACACCAATGCGTGTAGCATGGGGAATAAACAGGAGGAGTTAGAGATCTGTGTGCAGTCACAGGACCATGATCTCATTGCAATTACTGAGACGTGGTGGGATGGCTCACATGACTGGAACACTGTCATGGAGGGGTATGTTCTCTTTAGGAAGGATAGGCCGGCGAGGCGAGGCGGTGGAGTTGCTCTTTATGTGAG
>NW_009649206.1:57106-81078 GCF_000708025.1 Charadrius vociferus | reverse complement strand
ACTGCACCTGGGGAGGAATAACCCCATGCACCAGTACAGGTTGGGGCCTGACCTCCTGGAGAGCAGCTCTGTGGAAAGGGACCTGGGAGTCCTGGTGGACAACAGGATGACCATGAGCCAGCAATGTGCCCTGGCGGCCAAGAAGGCAAATGGCATCCTGGGGTGCCTCAAGAAGAGTGTGGCCAGCAGGTGGAGGGACATCCTCCCCCTCTACTCTGCCATGGTGAGGCCGCATCTGGAGTATTGCGTCCAGTTCTGGGCTCCCCAGTTCAAGAAAGACAGGGATCTGCTGGAGAGGGTCCAGCAAAGGGCTACAAAGATGATTAGGGGATTGGAACATCTCTCACATGAGGAAAGGCTGAGGGACTCGGGTCTTTTTAGTCTAGAGAAAAGAAGGTTGAGGGGAGATCTTATTAATACTTACAAATACTTAACGGGAGGATGCCAGGAGGATGGGAGCAGTCTGTTTTCAGTGGTGCCCAGTGATAGGACGAGGGGTAATGGGCATAAACTTGAATATAGGAAGTTCCATCTTAACGTGAGAAGGAACTTCTTTACCTTGAGGGTAGTAGAGCACTGGAACAGGCTGCCCAGAGAGGTTGTGGAGTCTCCCACTCTGGAGACATTCAAAACCCACCTGGATGCTGTCCTGTGCAACCTGTTATAGGTGACCCTGCCCTGGCAGGGAGGTTGGACTAGATGATCTCCAGAGGTCCCTTCCAACCCTGACCATTCTGTGATTCTGTGTCTGGAGTCTTTCTATGTTCATTGAAGAGAAATGTTCACCCTCAAGAGTGTTCTCAGAATGCACATCTGGGATGAGAGGGCTCTGGGATGTGTGTCTCTTCATTGACAAAGAGTCACGGTGTTTTGACTAGGCACTTTGTTTTTAAAACCCAATGAAAAGAATCCCACCCTTATTATGAACAGTGGAATGCAGTCAGAGGTATCAGAAAGTATCCCTATAGCAAACTGAATGGACTAGAGTTTAAACAGGTAGGGAGTTTTCATCTGGTGTTCTAGTATCCCACAGCGAGGAAGGGTGGTATCTCAGTATGGTATTAAACAGGAGGTGACAGATGTCTGTGAGGATCCTCTACCACCTGACATGCAGAAGGTTCATTTTCATAGCCAAAGGGTATAAAATATCTCAATATTCATGAGAGTTTACAGACTCCCCCATAGCTGAACCTTGTCTGCCAGAACTGCTTTCCTTCTTCAGGCACTCACTTTTAGACTTTGAAGGATGGTTCTCACAACACTAGGGCCAATGCCCTAGTTATTTGTCTTGTTGTCCTGCGACCACTTGCAAGAAGACTAAGAGGTTATCTTGCTCCAAGGGACACACATATCCCTGTACTTGTCTACAAGGCAAAACTTTCTAGAAGTAGATGGAGTTCCTAGCTTTCCAGTAAGCACTTCTGAGATGTGGCTCAGTCCTGATCTTGTGACTCTCTAACTCACTAGTGGCCACCAAAGGAAAGCAAGTGAGATGGCTTTTCTGTGCCAAATGGAAGAGTTGACAAAACTAGGGCAGGCAAAGCTAGGGTGGAGTGTGTCAGAAATAAAGGACATTTTCAAGCTGTCTAGAAGACAGACTTGCTAAGGGGCCCTATCCACAGCTCATTACTAGACTGACCAACAGCATTTCAAGGGGAACAGCACAACCCTTGTACACTGCAAAAGTGGTTAGGCAGAGTCTCAGAGAAGGATCATTCCTGAGTGTCATGAAGTCATAATGTATGTCAAGGGGAAAAATGGGTAAGTCTTGCTGCAAATCTTTTATTGTATACAATGGGGTAACAATACCCCTTTCCCGCACTGTGACATGGCTCTGAGCATAACATTAGGGATGTTGCAAACACAGAGAAAAGGGTTCAAACGTGAATACTATGTCTCTATGGCTGAAACTGACACTTTTTCACTCTCATCTGTTAATGAGTTTTGGCTCTCACCTAATTCATTATATTTCTAGTTGTGAAGACATACTAGGAGAAAACTGTTCTAGGCAGTGTATTTAAAAGCATGCCATTCTCTTCAGAAGGCACGTATTCTGCACAGCATATTGAGTCAGCCTGCAAATCATCTGGTTTCATTATTTTCTCCTTGTTTATAAGACTTGAGTGCAAGTGCTTTAACAAATATTCACAAGTATTTTCTTTCACTTTAGATGAGATTTTCTAATGAAATGAAAGTTGTTCTCATTATCTAGCACTTCTCAGTAATTATTCTTGTAATCTCTTTCTTCTTATAACCCCAGACTCTAAGGCCATAGCTACCCACACTGGTATGACTTGCAATATTGCATACCAAACAATGGGAACTGTGCCTTCAGGTCTTGTGTTAAAAGTCTGAACGCATTTTTCAAATACACTTGAGTCATTTACATGCCTGACAATAAAAATGAGTGTAAACTCTATGAGTTGTCTGTGCAGCTTGCAAAAATCATACTGGGTTTATACACACTTGCATGTGTACACATAATTTAGGAGAGATTTTTTTTAAGAAAGATCTTTTCTTATAAAGAACTTCTAGCTTCTTCAGTACAGAGGTTTGAGATCAAAGATATTAGGTACATCAGTTATTGCCACCTATATAAACTAAGGCTTGTTTGAGTACAACTCTGGTATTATAAATTAAGTGGAAAATTTGGTCTTACTGTTAAGACCAGTCACTGAAGTTGTTTCATACACAAGCTGTGTTTACCAAGATTTCTTTCCAACAAGTGCTGATTATGACTCTTCATCAAAATATAACTTGCTGATAAACTGAGCATTCAAAAGAAAACACAAATGTGTTATAAAAAAAAAAAGTAGAATTGCCTAGAATTTACCAGGTTGCAAAGGATATTGTTAATGTTAATTTTATTTTTTATTTTGAAAAAGTTGTAATTGAAAACTGTTTTAAATTTTAAATATCAAGGGTTTTCAATAGAAAGTATTTTAAATAGTACAAGATTCTTTCCAAGAGGGTGTATTGTGACAAATAAAGTACCTCCCTCGCTTTTTTGATGTAATCCTTGATGGATGGGGAGGGCTTCACTCTCTGAAGAAGACAATGCAGTGTCGGACACTCAGAAAGTAGTTCCTGTTTTAGAGGAATTAGGTAAGAATGGTACTTCCAGCATCATCTGTTCTTTTTTTTTTTTTCCATATAACTATATAAATGAATACATATTTTATTTTCTTCATCCAAAAATAAGTATTTGTTTGATTTTCTCAGTCCAAAAAACATAGTTTGAAAAAATTAATTCAGAGGGTTCCAATATAATAAGCAGTAATTTTGATTCCCAAATATGCTATTAAAAGAACTTTTGGGAGCTGGCTGTTTTTCAGCCAGGCTTGGGATTTAGGATTCTGGCTCAAGATTGTTAACCTTTGATAGCAACAGTGGCATGGCACCTCCCAACACATTTGTATGTTCATTTGCTTGCAATATGGTACTTATAAACATTCTCTCCCTGCCTGTGAGAGGCAGGTTCTGAAGGATGGCACCAGTTGAGCCAGTTCTGCCCAGGGAAGTAAGGGGATGGCTGGGCTGGGTGGTTGCTATTTTCAAGAGCTTGAATTTCCCACATATGCCAAGCCTGGGTGGGAAAGAGGGATGTGAAACTACCATATGCAAATGCTTTAATTACCATGGAACGTAAAATGACAGAACTACAGAATAAAAAAGAAGAATCTTCTTGTCCCTTTTTCCCAGCCTGGCACTAGATTTTTTTCCCTTTCCTCCCTTTCTCTGAGTGAAAAGCTTTGGGGAGTTCCTTCTCTGGCTACAGATTTACTTCCAACAAAAGTACCATTTCAGCTTCTACTCCAGGGATAAGTGCTCTACTTCAGAAAGCAAAAAGAACCAGAAGTGGTCTGAAAAAATGGAAATTTAAGTGGAAGTTTAAGTCAAGAATTTGGATAACGTATGCTGGAAAACTGATGGAATAGCTTCTTTTTCAAAGGTAGGCTCCCATGGCCATCTTTCCCATGAACACAGACTGATTAGATGTTTCTGCTTAAAACTTGTGACTTTGCCTGTTTCATTTGTGCATTGCAGTCATAATTACAGAATTTTTCAGACTGGAAAGGAGTCAGGAGGTCACCTGATCCAACCTCCTGCTCAAAAAGAAATCAACGCTGAATTCAGGTGTGGCTGCTTAAGACCTTGTCCAGGCGGATCCTGAAAACCTCTGGGGATAGATGTTCCACAACATCTCTGGGCAGCTGTTCCAGTGATTGGTTGTTCTTACCATTATTTTTTTTTTCTTTATACACAATCTAAACCTCAGTTGTTTCAGTTTATGATCACTCTTGCTCGTTCTCCTGATGCGCACCTTCCTAAAGTCTTGGCTCTATTTTCTGAATAACTATTAGGTCTCCCATCCTGCCACTAAGCCTTCTCTTCTTCAGGTTAAATAAGCCATGCTCCCTTAGCCTCTCCTCTTAGTTGATGGCTCTCAGCTCTTTGACTATCTTGGTGGCCTTCAGCTGGACCTGCTCAAATTTATAACTGTCTTTCTTGTTTGAAGGGGTAGGGAGGTGTGGGGACAAATCTGGATGGCGTATTTCAGATGTGGCCAAACAGGTGTTGAGTGCAGGGAAATAATCACTTCCCTCAATCTACTATGTTCCTGTTGCTATCAGTCAGGACACTGTTAACCTTCAGTGCTGCCGGAACACAATGCTGACTACTGTCCAGCCTTCTGTCCACCAGGACCCCAGGGCTTCTGGGTCCTTTTCAGCAGAACCACTACCCATCCAATCAGTCCCCTGGCTGTAAAATTACATGGGGTTTGTCCATCCCATGTGCAGGACTTTGCAATTGTCCCTCTTGAATTTCATAAGGCTCCTGTCAGCCCATTCCTCCAGCTTCTCCAGTCCATTATCCAGCTGAATGACAGCTCTGCATGAGGACTATATTGACTGTCCTCAACCAACCTGGTGAGGCAACATTCCCTCTTCTCTTCTAGGACACTGATAAAAGAGGAAATGCTGGGACTCTATCACTCACTATTCTATGGATAAATTTACACACTGTACTGGACTTTTAAGGGAACTAGAGACATTTACATGTGCATGCCAATTGTAAGGCACTTAGAGAGAACAAATTAAGGTATATGAACAGACATCTCCTTTATGAAACCAGAGGGCCCAAGTCCTTCATATAAAATTATCCCCCCTGCAGGCATTCTTGTTAGGAATCTCAACAAACTGATTGTCATTTGAAGAGTTATGTGCAATGAGATCCTGGTATTGATATTCCTGACTGTTTCCATATAGTAAGTCAAATATCCTTAAAGCACTGAGGTTTTCTTAAAATCAAGTTTTCTTATGTGGTAAAGGCTTGGCTTTTTTTTATATCTCTCAAGTTTGAACCATATCAAAGTTTCTCTACAAAAAAAAAAACCAACCCAAAACACCTAAAAATCAACTGTCCCCAAGACTATGAGTGAGAGAAACATTTTATTGTGAAATTCATTATAAAAGTGTGAAGGCTGAGAAGGCTAAAATCCTCTAGGAAAGGCTGTTCTTCCTGAATAAATTTAATCATGTTAATGACTTCATAAATATTTGCAAACCTTGTGCCATGAAGAAAGAAAAAAAATAACCCTTTGCACTCATCAACTAGTAGCAAAGGGGCAGAAGAGCCACAGAGAGCACTTTATTCGGATAAGGTTTCTTCGTGGAATTCTTCTGGTGACACATGCAGAGGCACGGCAACTCGACCAAAGCTTAGAATTGCTTGGGTGGTGAAACTGTGGAAAGGAGAGCTTCTTTGATCTCCCTCTCTTTCTTTGATTACTTTAATCAAAATTTGTGGATTTTCTTTTTAAAAATAAAGAGTAGATGAGTGGCTTGCAGAACCTAGGATACTTATTTTTCAAGGTGAGGACTTTAACTCCAGGCTGCAAAGTCACACAGCTCTGGTAACAGACAAACTTTGATACACAGCCCATACTCAGCATTTCTTATCCAGAATCTCTAGGTAGCTCCCCACCAGCATGCAATCTTCTCTTACATGGATGTGCCTAATTCTCATCATTCAGTCTTGTAGAGGCCTAGTGTTTCCCTTTAGGAGTCAAGGTGCTATAACTTAGACACTTTGTCCTTTATTTGATCTAGGTCTTGCATACTTGCTTGACTGTAAGAACATCCCTGATTCAGCTGAGATAGAAGTTTTAGAGGTGCTATAGCTGAACTGGCATAAATCAATACATGGAGGTACATCACCTCGTCCATGGCTTTTAGGCAGAAATTTGCACTAGTACAGTAAATGAACATAGGCATGCAAGTCAGTCTTCGCACTGATATGCTGTAAGGTAGTGGTAAAAGCATCCAGCTTGAGCACAGCTCAGTTTTGAGTCCTCGCTAAGCCCATTTTGCACCAGTACAGAAGAAGAGGCAATGAAGATTGAATTAAAGGGAGTGCTCAAATTACTCTCTCTTTGGTAGGAGATTCTTCAGTAGCCAAGAGTTGTCACTGCGGACCTGTGCTATCCACTGCTACATAGCAAGCATGCTTGGGTGCTTCCTCCCCTCTAGATAAGTGTGGTGTATTAACACTGATGTTCTCTCTCTTTCTTCTTTACCAGTTTGCATATAGGGGTTGCTAATGAGTGTAGGTCTTAATGGCAGACCTGAGGCTACAGGGGAACACACTCAAAGAGCAGGGCTGTGTGGGGGTTAGAAGCAGGGTCTTAAGCAAGAAGGTATATGTACAGTACACAAAAAATAAACATCAAATCCCCGCAGAATGTGTTTACCTTCAGAACTCTCCTAAGATCCTAATCGTCACTAAGTTTTTAGTAAAGAACATATTTCTGACACATATCTTTCCCCAGACCACTTTACTTGAACATTTTTGAAGGGCAAACAGCCAAAGAGAAGGTACCCACTGACTCTTTCCAATCTTGTGGGTTAGAGCTTTAGGCACACCTTTATACAGGTTCACTCCTCAGTTCCATGTCTTTGCAAGGGCCACAGCACTGGTGACAATTCAGTCTCTTCTGATCTCCACTCACAGTATTCAGACTGATCTCTTGCAAACGTAAACTTTTCAGCTCACCTGGATTTAGTGTGAGGGGATTTGGGTGACACCTAATAAGCAACACTATACAGGAGGTGATTCAGTGGTCTCTTGTGGCTTTTAGATTTTCTAAATATGTGAAAGTCTAATCAGGTTTATCCAGCTTTCCAACCCCAAAATGGTATCATTAACCTTTGTATCAATAAATAATAATGATAGGGCCATTATTCATATACACATCTAAACAGTGTTTGCATCTTGCTGAATTCTTTGTTTCAAGCACATCCTGTAGCAATGACCAATTATATGTTCTGCTAAAAAGTGTTTACTTTGACCGTATTTGAGTGACTTACCTTTTAACTTCCCTGAATGTGACTATTCTCCTTTTTCAGAGCATTTGTGATATTGTGTACTCTTCTCTTATCCTTTCTTATTTACTTCTTCTCTAGAGTGAAGAAATCTTTTCTTTTTCACTAATTTTCCAAAGTGGAAACTATCTGATATCTTTGCTGAGGCAGAGCTGATTACAGATAAGGTCACATGTGATATAAGGGGCTTTATACAAATTTCTGTGTTATTTATTCCATGTGTTCTCAGGTTGCCCAGCTCTGTTGTCTAACAGCTAAACAATACCATCTCTTGCTTTGAGGGGGGGGGGGCGGGGAGAATCCCCCAAGTATTTCACATGTACTCATTTAAAAACAGAGCAAAGCAGATGGAATATTTGAATAGCCCTAACCATTATGCTTCAGTGTCAGAACTTTTGGATGTCTTTCATGGGGTGCACCCATGGCTTTAGTATCGCAAACAGTCAGCCTGGAGGCTCATGCCAACCCATAAAGAATGTGAAACATTGCTTTTTAAATTTAATTTATGTTTCTTTGTTTGCAGAGAAACTTTTGTTCCCCAGTTTCAAGCAGAGATTGAAGCTGCTTCCATCCTTACAGCATGCTGTTTCCCCTCCATAAGATAGCATTATAGAAAAAAAGTATATTCTAATAGTGTCAATCTGGGGTTTCTTGAGACTTAAAAGCTAATTTTCATCAGAGCAAAGTAGCTTTTAAATAGTGGTAGGTAGGGAGGGGTTGGGGAGGCAAAAAGAAATTTTGCCTACTTCAAGACCTCTCTAATTTGCTTTCTTCAAGACCTCTCTAATTTACTAGGGAGATTTAAAGTGTCCTCAACATACGGTTGAGTCTAGACTATGTGTAACACAGGACTGGAAAACTGTACAAATAAAATTGAAATATTTCTTTATTTTAATTCTTTTCCCTATGTATTTGGGTTTGGTTGTTGATTTTTTTTTTCACCCCCAGCTAATTAAATTATAGGTCATTAGGGGACAGATGCAACAGGATGGAACCAGAGCATTCATCTGGGATTTGGAACTACATTCAGCTCCTTTCTTTTCCGTGAACTTCTGGTAAGTCTTTGGTTGAGGCCTGTGATCCCAATTTCTCAGTAGTCCTGAAAACCACAGAAACTGGATACTTTACTAGGATCCTGATCTTCAAGAGCTTTCAGCTCTTCACGCAAAAAACAGAAATAAAATTACTTTCCTACAGTAATAATACACTGTAAGTAAGTTCCTACGTACAGAGTACAAAATATGGTTTGTAGAAAATGCATGAAAGATGGTGAAGAGCTTGGAACCTGCAATTATGCAGAAATCGGAGTGGAGAGTCCTACATGTGCACCTACATGAGGCATATGTCTGTGCACACTAATTTATTAAACACTTCTTCACTGATCATCCTGGCAGCCACCTCAGAAGACTCAGAGAAACTTAGATGAGCCTTACACGGGCAAGTAACTTCAGTTATGTGAATCTTAGATGAAAATGCAACCTGCTCTATCTGCAGAACTGACTCATAAATGCATCCGTGGACAACTCTGTGGTTTTGATTCATTTACTACTGGTCTTAAAGGCTTCTGATATAGGGTTATATTAGGCTGATTTTCTAAAGAAATAATGTTTCTGTGAACATACGATCTGTCCATCTATCTTTCCTAACAACTTTTGAACTCACTAGTCCATTTCAGCGCAATTTGGCAGCAGGTTAGAAGTGAAGACGAGTTCCTGTGAATTTTCATGAAAGGGGGTATCTGGGTAGAGGGAGAAGATTCATATTAGTACATTCATTAAGGAAAAGGCAAATAAAACTTAATTCCTTATCCATCTGAAAAAGCAGGAACCAGCTGAGCAGGCAGCACGTGCAGCGCCTTAAAACAGCTGGGACCACTGCCCCAGCTGACTGCTAAGGCATACATCATGCCATCGTGGAGAGGGGAAGGAGGAGAGATGCTGGGAATGGGGAACATGGGAACAGGGGATGGGCCACCAATCCATAGGAAAGCAAGCATCCAGAGCTGTTATGCTCACCTTGTTTTGGCATTGTTTTATCTTGTGTTGATGCTATCAGAACCTCTTTCCGTGATGGCAAGGGCAAGGAGAGAGAAAAGCATGGCAGGTGCTAACTTAAAACTTATAAAACAGGGAAGCGGAGCCAAGACTGGTGCCTGTGGCAGTGAAGGTCCTGGACAGAAAGAAAGCAGCTGCCCTGCAAGCATGTGAGTTAGAAGTCTGGTTTTGTGGGAATGGGAGACAGTATATGATTGCAAGCCTCCTATTTTGTTTGTGGGACTTAATAGCTCTGCTATGTATTTGGGGCCCTCCAAAAAGCAGCCAATATTGTCTATATACTCTACTCTTTTCCTCAGGGGTGAAGTAAGGACAGGCTTCCAGTCAGACCTTATCGTGTTTCCCAGCTTTTGTGGGTTTCAGTCAGCCCCTTGGAGTTTAGTGGAGGGAAATTTTTTTCATTGTGGTTTGAATACTTAAGGAATATACTCTAACGTACCATTGTAATTTCAATTGGTTTGCATGTTAGCCTGATTATATAAACCCCTTGTTTTTGCCTTCCAAATGCAAGGAAGTCCGTTACAGAGAGAGTGTAAGATTCACCCCCTTGGTCTCATTTGTAGCCGGAGGGGGAAGCTATTGTATGAACAAATAAGACATCCACAGTAAAATTTGGTGATGCATGTCACATTGTTGGAGGGAAGCAATGGGAGCCCTGGTCTGAAGCACATAAAAATCTTTGGATCCACTCGCAAGCCCCTTCTGCACCCTTTGTTCAGGCAGGAGCCTGCGGTGGCAGCCTCTGCACTGGAGGCTCCCGGCTTGGCAGGGCAGTTCAGCCAGGATATTTTTGAATGCCCAGCGCTTCATGCCAGCTGTTTATCTCACTCTGTGAACAGCATCAGTCAGCTCCTCAACTGGGGCTCACTCCTCTCTGGTGTTAGCATGCTGCTGCAGCTTGACACTGCGATTGTTCCTGTGCTTGCACTCGGCACAAGTGGGGCCATTACAGTGTAGGCTGATTACTGGACTAATGGTGCAAATATTCTTGGAGACAGGATGTACGCTTCCAGCACTGGGACTCCCATGAGAGTGTTTGTAGCTCTACCTGCTTCCATGCCTTTGTGCAGATATACACAATTTGAGGATCTAACCCAGAAATACCACATTTCCTACTGCTTTCCCTCCCCATGGTGACACAAAAAAATACCACTTTTTATTAATTTTAGGAAGAAACCCTTCTCAGGATCCCCTTTCTTTACAAAATTAGACAATAATTTTTCCATTATACTGACATATTTCTCTGTGGGAACTGCAAGGGAAAGACCTCTGCCAAATATATTCTGCTTTTTTTTCTTTTTTTAACATATGTTGTCTTGAATCAGTGAGAGGTCTCCTATGCCCAAACATCATTAAAAACCATGTAAGTTAGGTCTTTTTAAGCTGAGTGCATGTTATAAAAGCTGCTGTGAGTCAACGGCAATTTTACACTCTTGGTTTTGTGTGGTCCTTGTTTGAAGAGTGTTAGGCATAAAGTTGTCATACTGAAGCTCTAATGGGCGCACTCAGTAGGTGTGATTTATGGGACTTATTGCCTTGTGAGAATGAAGTCATGTAGTGTATCAGGGTTGCCCTTCAAATGAAGCCATTAAATTTTGTCATCTTTCTTCCAAAGTTGTCCTGAGCAGGGGCAAACATGGGGGAATGTAAAAAGGGGGGGTGGGAGGAGAGGTGATTAGATTCCATCTGTTGATGAACACTTACAACACTTTTTCTAAAGTCATTAGTTGAATTTGCTGAAGCCTAGTGCCATGTCTGGAGGCAAACAGCACATCTTTTACTTGCCAGTTCTATTTATATGCCTGTGAAGTAGATCATTGTAATGAATACAGATGGGCAATAACTACAAAGTTATTGCATAATTTTTCAAAATTTTATGATTGCCTTTCCTATTTCCTCTTAGAATAATGGCTCCACTGTACAGCCTGCAGACCATTCACTATATCTTTCATACATTTTACCACTTCAGCAGATTTTAATTTATTGGAGACACACTAGAAGTGGTAGGTAAACAATCTACAGAAAGAATCCGATTTATAAGACAAGGAAGATTTGAACCAGTATTAAGTTCCTTTGGAGATCCCTTGGTGAATGCAAGTATATATGATTTTTCATCTTTCTGACTTGGCAGCAAAGGGCAGTGAATGTGTGTGTGTGGAGGAAGTCAACTGAAAGCCACCCACCGTCAGCTTTACAGAATATAGAACAGGTTTGTAATAGGATGTCTAGCTGGATGGAAAGTGTTTTTGTACAGTTTGCAGCTTTAAACTTGCTTCAGAAAAAGTTTCAGACCTGCTAGGAGAAATCCAATTCTCTTTCACAGGGATGAAGCAGACTAGTTTTTTCCTCCCTGGTGCTAGCTGGAGTAGTCTTGATCTGTGACTGTGATTGTCCTTTCTCCCCGCTCCAGTCCAGTTCATTCTGCTTCTGCTTCTGAAATAATGAAGTGGACCACTTTTCCTGAGCTGTGATTATGAGTAAACTGACTTCTAAGAGTATGATCCATCTCCCATTTAAGTCAATGGGAGTTGATAAAATGAGTATTGGATATGTCCCTAAAGCAACTGGATTTAAATCCTGGCCACACTGAAGCTGATGGCAAAGAGAAATTGGAATTTCACCCCAGTGTCTATGCATTATCTGCTGTATTGGCAAAGATTATCACAAATTCTGCTTCCCCTTGAAGGCAGAGCTAAGTGCTTTTGAACCACATGCAGCTTTTCTTAATCTCACTTCTGAAACCAGTCCCAACTCAAGTCTGCAATCCTCAGGACCACCAATAATGAACTGTATGAATGCCAGTTAAATTGGTCTTGGAATCCTGTTTAGGGACTAGTTTAGAATTATATAATTGACTCTTAAAACCAAAGACCTTTGACCAGAAATATCCAGAAATTAATTGCATTTTGGGTGTCCAGCTAGAAATCTGTCAGAGACACTTGATTTTCAGAAGGGTGCCTGCATCTAAAAACCTTGACTTCTCAAATTTCTTCATGGTGTATAATAAAAAGTTTGGATATCTCAGTCACTTTTGATAACTGAAACATTGTTTCATTTACCAAATTTTTACAGCACACAATGCCAATGAATGCTTACACAGTAGAAGTATGCTTGGGAGTTTAATTCCCATTCATCTTTCTTTGAATAATCTTTCTAAATAAAACTACCAGGACTGATAACTGATTGCAGTGGGAAAAGTGGTTCTGTAAGCTGGTTTTGCCGGCACAGAACAGTATATCCCCACCCAGCAACAGTGGATGTTTGTCATTGTCTGCTTTTTATTCAAACCTGGGATACAAAAGACCATTTCTCTTTGGGTTTTTTTTTTTCATAATTTTGTGGTACTTCAATTATTATCTACTATTATAATAAATGTGACCCTTGCTATCCACTCTGAATAAAGAGCATCTGTTGTGTTTTGTTCGCCTTTCCCTGAAGCATAAGGACTCCAACTTTGCTAGATGAATTGTCTCAAAAAACCACAAGCACATACCTAGTACTGCGCCAGCAACTTCATAATACATTCTGAATAGAGCTAAAATGTTTTTGATGTATTTTTTTCATTCTGATCAACAGTTTAAAATTGGAAGAAGAACTGAAGACAACAGTTTCATGGTCTTTCAGCAGCCTCCCATCCTCCAACTGGAATCTATCAGCCTTCAGCCTGAATCATGTGTAGAGCAGAGAAAGGTAAATTTGTCTAAACTTCACCCCTGCTCCAAACACTGAAACCTGTATTATCAGCATTTCCAATCTTAAGTTTCCCTTTCACATGCAGACAACCGTTTCCTTCATATGAGGTCACAAGCATTTTAGAGTCTCAATCTCCTCAAAAGTTTTTACTCTTGCTTTTCCCTCTTTCTATATTTTTTTAATCCTTTGGCATAGTTGATTCTTTCACCATATGGAACCACTTCTGCCTCCTTATCCCCTGTACACACTTCCCCACTCAACATGATGACATGTGACCACTCAACTCATAAACAGGAGTTAGGGAAACAGAGGTTAAACCACGGGCACCAAAAGTGGTTTTGAGAATGCAAATGTGGAAAAAGTGGGAGAATCCACAAGCATGTGGTTTGTTACCATCTGCCTCATGTTCTGAATGTATAAGCACATTCACCCAGAGTTTACAATTGGAGGGATACAATGTTTTTTTTTCCTGGTAAAATACTGTGCATTTTGGCTTGAAAGGCATGCTTGCTTCCCTTCCTGCGGTGAGATTACAGGTGCTGCATGCTGCTATTATGGTTGATCTTTTTCAATAAAGATCCCACACAGGCCAGGGTACTAAACACGCAACTCCGCTTGATCCTGATGGATTGCCTATAATCCCACATCTATCTTCTTCCTCCTGTAGCCCCATCTAGCAGCTCACTACATCTGCATATCTGCCATATTGCCTATCTATATATGTACGTGAATGAGAAATGTGTAAATAGAGCTACGTATGTGCGTAAAAATTTGCACAAGCAAATGCATATCTTCACCCGCCTGCATACAGTATGGGGCAGATTTCAAAAGGTATTTAGCATCGCTTGAGCATTGTTTAGGTGACTGGCAGCTGCCATGGACAGACAACAAACTTGCCCTGCGGCGGTAGGGAGTGTTATAGCCAAGGTAGCATAGTCTATAAAGTACATGGAAAATGCCTTCCCCTGGGTGTACGTACTGGGCACAGCTCCAGGCTGCTTGGGAAGTGCTGTCACCAACTGGGTCTACCTCAGAGCTGGCCGGTGAGGCTGTCTGGACCACTGCTGCATGGACTCACCTCAAAAAGGAGCCAACTTCTTAGAAAAGCTTTCACCCAGTAGATCATTAGTGGGTCCAAGGTGCCACATGGATTATATACCTTCTAAAAGGAGCAAAAATTAATATGTACCAAACCAGTATCATGCATATCAGCAGGAGAAAAGAGAGACAGCTGAATACGGAAGTAGCCCCCAGCTTTTGTACTTTGACTTTTCTTTGCTGTAAATGTCCATCCCAAAGATGAACACTGAAAGTTTAATGCTTCTTTCTTAACTTTTCTTGTTCTTTTATTCTTTCATTAATTTAGGGTTTCTATTGCAAATAGGCTTAAGGTGATTAAACAAAGGAAACTGGCCAGCAAAAATGGTGGGAGAATATAGGAACTGGTGGGGCACCTGATGGAAGATGTGGTGTCTAAGGCAGGACTTAAAAACATATAATGAAATATATGTCTTATGAGAAGCTGGTGAAACAGCCCCTGCTTTTGGGAAGTGATGTTTGGCACCTCTTTCCGAAGAGTCGGGCTTCACTTCCTTCGGCTGGGACTCACTGGCCAACACAGGTGGTCCTGGGAGCATCTCTCAGTGCCAGCCCTCAGTGCCTTGTCTTCTGGCAGTCAGCGAGCATTTCAGCTGAGACACTTCACCACTGCCATTTATTCGGGAGGAGGAGTTAACTGGAAGCAGGAGGGGAAAGACTGCGTGAGGCACTTGAAAAAGGTAGAGTCTTTTCAAAGAAACACTAGACCCAAAAAATTGTCAAAAGCACAGAGCTGGCTTAAATGCCTGATTTGTTTGTGAAATCTGGCACCAGAGGTGTTAGCAACAGAGTATCTGGGCAAACCAGAATCAGGGCTGTAATTAACTTCAGAGGCTGCAATTAGTCAAGGGCCACTCCAGGGTATGGGGGACACACAACACAAGGCCATGTTAGCATCACAGTCCAGGGAATCTCTCCTCCTGCTGGCCACACTTCTGTCATATGTGTGACACACTACACAGTTTCTGGATCTGCTGTTCAAATTTTCACGTGCTTTCATCATACTCCACGAGCTAAACATGTCTTTTCACAATACAAAGGTCTAATAAAGCAGGGAGCTGGTGAGCTGAAATTTGTAGGTTTGGGTCTCAGGTCTGCTGCTGACAGACTTCATGCAGGTCATTTCACCCTCTATGTCATAGTCTCCCACCTGCAGAAAACAGTGTTAATAATATTTAACTACCTCATGGTACTAAATTGCAGCTTAATTAATGGTTTGCAAAGCACTTTGAGATGCTAACTTGAAATAGGCAAAGGATAATTAACATCACATATTTATTTAGTGAGTTTTCCTTGCTGGGCATAATCTTCCTAAAATTCCCCTTGCAATAACTGTTTGCACTGCTCTAGGAAAAACAAAGTGGTTCAGCCAGTATGTTTTCTGTGGGGAGTCTTTTTGCTGCATGAATCAGAGGGTTGAAACTTGAAGAGAGTGGCTGCCAAGATGAGGGGCCGTCAGGTTCCTGAACAGGGGGAGGAGATGAACAGATGCACAAATGTTTGCACTCTCTCAAAGGCGTAAGCATTGTGCCAGGCAACCTTAATGACACAATTACAAGGCTGTTGCTATTCACTTCCGAGTTTGGCCAAAACAGGCCCCTGCTCTTCTGTAGGACTGCTGGTTGTGTCTTTCTTCTGTAGGACTGCTGCTCATGTCCTGTGGGTGAATGCAGGCATCAGTTAGACAACAAGGTCTTCAGAGCTGACCTGTTTCTGCGAGAGATTTTGTACCTCTAAATTTTGCTAAATATGGAATGGCTTTAAGACAAGGACAGGAAAAATCTTAAATCAGAATCACTCTTGCCATAGTGAAACTTGTACCTCTGCCCAGGAGAAGCCACTGATTAAGATAGTTGCCACACCAAGTAGCGCACTCTGTTTATGCAATGGATGCAGCACAAGTGATGCATGGTGGGACGCAGCCCTTAACAGCAAATGAAGCAGCACACAAGAAAACACAACCTGCCTGGGAGTCTTTGCGGCTTCCTGATTTCTAGGCATACCTGCAGTGTTGGAGAGAAGGCTTGAAGTTTGGCTTGAATGATGAACAAATAATTTCCAGTAACAAGCTGCTTATTCTTGGATAGAACTGTGCAAACTGAATTTTAGGTCTGAATTTTGAGTTGTCCATGGACAGGTCATCATCACTCACTCCAGAAACGAATGACTGATATTTGCATAATGCCTTGCCGATGCTCCATCTTTTTTCACTTCCTCGCCCCTGAGGTGAGATTAGGAGAGAGCACTCTTAACAGTTCCTACAAACGCCCTGGTGTTATGAGTGAGAAAGGGGAGGTTCAAAGCAAACAGGGGAATTTAATGCCTAAACCAAGCCTGGTTAGTCTGTACAATAATAAACACTGAAGATCGCTCTTAAGGCATATTGTGAAATCCTGCCTCCTAGTGGGGATAGAGGCTTAGGATAAATCATAACTGCATTTCACTAGTAGTCTGGTTCAGGAGCTCGGTGTCATAGATCAGGACTTGAAAAACAGTAAACAGGAAAATATGCCTAGTGAGCCCTCTGCATGTGCTGATAATTTTATGCGACTCTTTCGAAAAGACCATGTCATTGAAGAAAAGCACATATTGAAAAAGCTCCTTAGAGGCTTTCAGGTAAACTAGAACTATTTAATTACATAGATGATTTTTGTTTGCTTATGTCAGCATTGCTAACCTGAAACTTTCATAAAATGTGAGTCAGCACCCTCAAAATAAGGAAATTAGTTTAAAAATCATGGCATTTCTAAAATAAATAAAAAAATATAGCTTGAGTTTTTACTTTCCCTCCCAATGGCCTTCTGATTTTAAATTTTTTAGATCTTTTCAAGTTTTCCTCTATAGTCACACGGGTTGGAAAGGTTTTTTGGTAGGTTTTTTTTCAGTGAAAGCAGAGATTGTAACTTAGTCATTTGCCTTTGTCAACTGAAGCTGTAAAAGCATCTAATTTGGAAAGATTCAAAACTAAATCAGTGAAGCTGTCAAAACTGTAACATCTGCCTGTTGCACCTTGCTTTGCAGATCTCACACCCACCTTTGATCCAGCACCTCCAGCCCTGGGTGGAAGCTCGCAAGGGCAGACCCACTTTGGTGCAGGGACAAAGGAATGTGGGGCAGGATGGGAACCCACGTTCAGCCTCACCCCCCATTGACCACTGACCTACTCATAAAGCACCAGGTCCCACCTTCCCTCACAGCAGGTCATGCCTTACTCCAGGATCAGCTTTGATGAGATCAAAGAGGCTGCCTGCAGAATAAGTTATTAATCTGGGTAAGGCTGGAGCGGATCTCAGGTTGCCTCTGAATTCAAGCACAATTCAACCAGTAAGGTCAGGCTTGTCCCTTTCTTTGACTTGTGCCTACCACAATGCAGAAGTACCCTCTACTGTTGTTCATGAAATAGAAGGCCTGCATGCCCAAGCAAAGCTCCTGATAGCTGCAGGTGTATTTTTCTTGGGAAGCTAAATTGCTAAAGAAAAAAGTTTTGGTTAGTTTAATTTGGCAAGACAAAAATGCCGTCCTAGGGGAAGACTTTATTTAGAAACTTTATTTTTCCCCTGTTAACTTAGATATTTTGTTGAAAAAAAAGTTTAAAGGTTCAAAAGTTCACAAGAGACACATTTCTGTTATATTTAAAAAAAAATAAAAAAATATCACAGTTGGGCACGACAATCCATAGATTAATCTGTTGTTATGTAACATGTTTCCCCCTGCGAGACAGGCTTTTCCCATCTGCTGCCAGCAGGCCTGGTGTTCTGTAAATCAGGCCATGATCGAAGAACCCAAAACCCTGCAGGTAGCACCAAGTTCGGAGTCAGTCATTGACCTGCTGGCTCTTCCTGTTAACCCCCTCATCGTTCCCTGCAACAGGAGGGATAGAAGAAAACAAGACTTGGGCTCCCAATCCCTTAACCAGTCGTCAAAGGGTAGGGTACTGCATCGGGGGAGGAACAACCCCATGCATCAGTACAGGTTGGGTGCTGACCTCCTGGAGAGCAGCTCTGTGGAAAGGGACCTGGGAGTCCTGGTGGACAACAGGATGACCATGAGCCAGCAACGTGCCCTGGCGGCCAAGAGGGTGAATGGCATCCTAGGGTGCCTCAAGAAGAGTGTGGCCAGCAGGTCGAGGGAGGTTATCCTCCCCTTCTATTCTGCCCTGGTGAGGCCGCATCTGGAGTACTGTGTCCGGTTCTGGGCTCCCCAGTTCAAGAAAGACAGGGATCTGCTGGAGAGGGTCCAGCAAAGGGCTACAAAGATGATTAGGGGATTAGATCATCCCTCATATGAGGAAAGGCTGAGGGACTTGGGTCTCTTTAGTCTAGAGAAAAGAAGATTGAGGGAGGATCTTATTAATGCTTACAAATACTTAAAGGGAGGTTACCAGGAGGATGGGAACAGTCTTTTCTCAGTGGTGCCCAGTGATAGGACGAGGGGTAATGGGCACAAACTCGAATATAGGAAGTTCCATCTTAACATGAGGAGGAAGTTCTTTATTTTGAGGGTAGTGAAGCACTGGAACAGGCTGCCCAGAGAGGTTGTGGAGTCTCCCACTCTGGAGACATTCAAAACCCACCTGGATGCCGTCCTGTGCAACCCGCTGTGGGTGACCCTGTTCTGGCAGGGGGGTTGGACGAGATGATCCCCAAAGGTCCCTTCCAACCCTGACCATTCTGTGATTCTGTGAACCCAAAAGTCACATTTCATTACTTTTTGTGCTACAGTTTTAAATCTTTTTCTGTATAACTCATCTGCCAAATGTAAGAATCTACAGCCCCAGTGCAAAAGGAAAAAGATACTGCTTGCTTCCATCAAAAATCCTGGCTTTGCTAGCATGAGGTATGCAACATGTAATTCTACCAACCGTTCTTTTTCTTTAGTGGAATGAGGTCTAATTATTTTAATTGCTGACACTTCCTTACTGTAATTAAGAAATACTCCTCACCATTGGAAGCCTGATCATGACATGAATGATTCTTCTCCAGACAAAACCAAGAATGTTCAGCCAACCTCAAGGTCAGCTATCAGGTGGCAAGGGGCACTTGAAACTAGGAGGCAAAAATAGTATACAGTCTTCATGTGTGAACAATGGGCAATGAGTCTGCAGGATGTTTTTGGTGGGGGAAATACAGCAGTCACCGTGGAGTGAAATACTAATCTGACTTTTTTCTACACAGCCTGAGTTCACATAAGTAAAACAATTGCTACATGCAGTGCCTTTTAATATTATACTAAAAAATCACATTCTCCTGCGGAACAGAGTATGTCTCATTCTGGGTACTTTGGCTTTAGGAATACTGAAACTTAGGCTTTGATAATCAAGAAAAGGCCCAGAAAAGACAAAAATGAAATTCACTACAGTAATAGAAAAAGAAAGACGCCATAGAGGAGCTGTCATTATCTGACTGCATGGGACAGACTTAGACAAAAGAAAGAGAGCCTGGAGGAAAGATGGAGGAACATAACACAGGATAATTAACAAAGAACTCCAAACAAAGCCCACCGCTTGGGATTCAGTAAATATTGCACTGTGTGCTGCATGTGCCTGCTAGGATGAATGAAAATGCCATATTTGAGCTTGCTGCTTCTGGCCTCCAGATGGTCAGTTCTGGGGGCAGGTTCACAGCACAGAGAATGGCAAGAAGATTCATCAGAGCATCCAAAGATAAACCTGTGTATAAAAACGTAGTGAGTACTTTGAAGGGCAGTTAGGGGTACTGTGGAGTAAGACTTCTGGCTGCATGAATGGCAGGACAGGTCTGTGCCTTCTTGTCTGATTAAACCAGGCAAATGCTAGCCAAAGGGGTGAGTGACATAGGGTGCACGGGAAGCTGCTTACTTGTGACTTGGGAGAGCCTGGAGCTCTCTCATGGGGAGCCTTGACTTTCAGAGGGCAGCTGGGAAGTATTACTGTGGGTGGTTTCTTAGTTTATATTTACTCAGAGGATCCTCAGACATTTCAAGCAGCTACAGCCAGATCAGATGACCGGTCAGCCTTTTCAATTCCCACTGTATAGCAGGTGAAACAATAAAAAAAAGTATTGAGTAAGGAACATTAATCTGCATTCAGAGGCTTTTAATAAATGATAAATAAATACATCTGCTTCGTTCCTTTGAATTCTACATGCTTGTGTTTAGCTATGTGTTTTTAGTGGCAACACAATATCCGTGAGCTGTGGGCCCAACGAAATCATGAGCTATTTTTAAAAAAATAAAAATAATCTGAGCTGGGATTTAAAATAGGGTGTGGTGGAACAGCGAGGGTGAAAAGTTTGACGGCGTATCAATAGGCGGTTGGGACCTTCTGGCAATCCCTCCACTTCCTTTTCAGTGAACACAAGATTTTTGCAGAGGTGCATTTTTGCTGCCACTTTTTTACAGCTTCCCATTTCAGCCCTAGTTTATGCATTCTCCAGCAAGAAATCAAAAACTGTCACATGCTACCTCTCATCCTCTGAACAAACTTTTTATTTCAGGAACTTTGGCTGAAGCAGACAGAATGCCACAGAATTTTAAATTTAAAATTGATGTGTTCCCTTTAGCATTATGTTTCAGTCCTTGTGGGATAGTCTGGGAGGATATTTCCAAAGTAGTTCCTGGCCTGCCTGAAGCACAAGCCAGAGGAGAGGTACCCTCAGGAAGGCAGGAGGGGGAGAATGATAGAGGAGATGGAAAAGGACGTGGTTACAGAAATTAAATAAAGTGAAAGCTTCAGGAGGGTAGATGGGATAGGGCAGGGAATAGAGGATAGAGGATAGAGGATGCCGGCAATCTGACCATCCAATGAGGAGGAGGGATAAGAATCACATATTGAAGCTTAAATGGAAAAGCAATCTCAAAGCATAGATGGTCACCTTCATTCCCTGTTTTCGTTGAACTCCATCTGGATAAGGGGAAGAATGAATGCTGTAAGCACTGTACAGGACAAAACAGATTAAGCAAACTAGAGTAGCCATTCACTGTGTTGCTTGTGGTGGTTTATGAACAGGTTTCATGACAAAGACTGCTGCCCTGTCTCCTTGAATACCACTTCGGTATGAAAAACTTTTGCAAATAAGTATGTCCAGCAAAAATGTAGGTTTTGGTACTTTATTTCCTTGCAGTCTATCTTCCCTCTCCTCTTCTTTACCCCTTTATATCTCCATTTTTTTCTTAAGCAACATTTGTGAGGATGTGGCCTCATATCTAGGCATGGCAAAGTACAAAACAGAGACAAGAAGAGTGATTGACAGGACAACCAAGTCCAGGCTGGATGGGGCTTTGAGCAACCTGGTCTAGTGGAAGGGGTTCCTGCCCATGGCAGGGGGGGTGGAACTAGATGATCTTTAAGGTCCCTTCCAACCTAAACCATTCTATGATTCTATGACATTTTATGAATGGGAAAGGTAGAATTAAATGTTCATTTCCATTTTATTGTTGTTGTGGGGAAGTATCTTATTTTTAGTTACGAAGCATTCCTAGTAAGTTCATTATTTTTGTGTTGGCTGGCGTGAAATTCAATGCTGTTGATTAAAACACTTGGTTATTTTTTGGTGAACCAGGCATCATTACAGGCTTAGAAAAAAAAGTGATAGTGGTTCCAGGAAGCTATTTTTCCTGAATTCCCTGTAGCAGATTCTTTTTCTCTAGGCAGGAAACTCTAACAACTCTAGGTGAATGGGCCAAAGGAAAGCAGTGGTTTTGTACACTTCCCTAACATTCATGTGGCTTGGGCCATTCCAGAGGCTTGGAAGTCTTGCATGGGGACTCTGAAACTTGCATTTTGAGAGTACTCGACAGACATTTTGGATGGATGACAACCTCTTTTCCCTAAAGTCCTCCTTTCTCACTTTTCCATTAACATTTACTTTTTCCAGTCACCACATCTCACAGAAGGGTTGGGGATTTTCATTCACTACTAAAGCCGTCAGTCAAAAGTGCTGATTTTCTTTTTTTTCGTTAGATTGTCTTTAGAGAGTCTATCTTCCCATCTCCATACACAGAATTAAAGTTGGTGACAAAGCTCCTGTAATTCAAACACCGTGTCTTTCTTCTGTGCAGTCTCTCTGATACTAACATCTCCCCTCATAACAGTCAGGTCTTTTTTATCTCACCTTCAGCTTTCTTCATGGTTTCTTGCCTTCCAGATTTAATTAGAGATCGTGTTCTTTCTCATACTCCTATGGCAGATAACATACTTAAATCTGGGATGAAGCAGCAAACACCAACAGCCTTTTGCCGCTTTGGAAAGGAAGGTCCTGGACTGTTAAGGCAAATCAAAATGAACAGGAAGTCTTGGATATTCTTATTGAATACATCTGAGTGCTATTCCAGCTCTCCCTCTCCTGATGTAAAAAGTAATACAGTTTTTCACAAGTTCTTGCCTCATTCCCTCTGTCCTGCAAGCAACATTTCTTTCTTACAAAGCTAGTGATGTAAAGAAAATACATTTTGAGAACTAATTTTTTAAGGATGTAAATGAATTAAGGATGCCTCCAGGATTTCACTAGATTTTCTTTATTAAACTGTGATGGCCTGAAGAGAACTGCTCTCAATTCAATTTAAGATCATCATGAGAAAACAGACTGCTGAGGCCCGGGCCTTCAAGCAAATCTATGAATTTGGAGTCTCAGGAGAGCTACGAGGTCTGGCTATGATTTCTGCTTAGCTTTGATTAACCCATTTATTCACCAAGGCACTACACTTCTTGAGTAACTATCTCCTTCACCATCTCTTTCAACCGTATCCCCAGTGTACATTCTTAAAAGGTGTTTTGAAGTCAGAATCTTTTTCTTTCTATAACAAAAATAAGAACGATTTAGAAGTTTCAACACATAAAGCACTTCAAGAATATGATTAACACACCAAAATTATTAGTCTTAGTTCTGTCACATTGCTTCACTCAACTGTACTTGTGGATGTCAGCTGGCACAGTGTAACCTGTCTGGATCATGATTAGCGCTCATTTGGGCACAACAGTCAAGTCTGTCTAGTAGGTGGCCCCACCTTTGTTGAATGGGCTGATCCCTGAAAGTCGACAGGACTGTGTCAAAGGGTGGAAAATAAAAGATCATCTTAAGACCAGCTCACAAAAGGTACATTTATATTGTTCGGGGAAGGACTTATCTTCTCTCTGAAAATTATTCTAATGCAGATGTGTGGGAATACTTAAGCCACATGTGGCATCTGGTGAAAATAAAGATTTATTTTGGCTGAACTGGCTGTATTAGCAGATAGAGATCCAGCTTTGAACTAGATGTTAGTTCATAGCCTGCTGCTGCCTTGGGATTAATTTCAGAATTTCTGTTTGTTTTTAATATGGAGAAATTACTTGCAGCTGATTTTTTAAGGTTTTTGTGTTCCTCAAACAGGCAAGCTACTGAAAAGAGATGGGAAAGTCAGAAAAGACTGAAAATGACAGCGATTTTAGATGACATCAACTACAACTTTTTGTTTCAGTTTTAAAGAAGGGTTGTCCTAATCTTGCAGAAATTAATATCCATCTTGACAGGAGCTGAAGTTCCATGCATTTGCCCTCACTGTGCTGTATCTTCACTGGAGAATACTCTCTTGCTTTGTGGACATGTTTGGGCTTCACCGTTGCCTTCTGCTCAGAAGCGTCACAGTGACAATGCACAGACGCATTTTCAGTCTACGTCCTGCTGTCTTTTGCTGTGACTCTCCTTTTCCAGGACATTCTTTGGGCTGTTGGACCATCCTTTGCCTGGCTTTGTCCAGGAGGCAAAGTGAATGCTTGCAGAGGCAG
>NW_009649206.1:47450-57067 GCF_000708025.1 Charadrius vociferus | reverse complement strand
TTCTGTTCTGAGCATGTCTCGCTTCCCATGGTGAAATAGAAAACATAGCGGGTGGCAGTGGAGGTTAGCAGGGGGAATTAGCACAGCAGAGGAGGGGAGCAGAGCAGAACTCCTTTACTGGCAGAATTTAGACTGGACAAGTTTCAGTGATGTAGAGTGAGATTCAAACAAGTTTTTAGACTCTCATGCAAATAGGCCTGTATGTGCCAAATTACCTCATAGCACTTCTCACTCTGTGATGTAGCTGGTTGCCTCGTCTGTGAATTTCCTGCATCTTGCACCCAAGGTTGCAAAGCAAGAAAGGGGCCCCAAAGGGTGTTGCCAGTTGGGCATACCTACACTGAAAGTAGCATTACTAACAATCTCCAAATGCAACTCAGCAGTGTTGCCTGTCCCCAGTTGAAATCTTCCTACTCCCCCCGGTTTCAGACCTCCAAATAACCCAATGTATGTTACTGGATTCAAAAGAAACCCCAAGCTTTAAAGCCATGAGAAAGTCTTTGCATATCGGTATCATACATTCTCATGGCCAGTCTGAGTTTCTCTCCCTCAAAGCTACTGTCTTCCCACCACATCTGCTGTCATCCAAGCAAGACAAGATGAACTACTGCCATAGAAAAAAAGAAATCTGTTCACCTTCTCCCCACTAGAAGAAGGGGATTGTGGGTGGGCAGATGAGGTGGACAATGAAAGATATTTCTATGTCTTCACTCCATGTATAATACTCAAACAGAGGTAGCTCTTTCTTCTGTGATTCAAGCCAAAGATTTCAAGAAACAGCTTGCTGCACAGTCCATCACATAGACTGGACCGAGTGATTTTGCCTGAAAGTATATATCAGAGAGTGCTATAGGATCCCTCAGAAGGAAAGGCAACATGTGAAAGACAATGTAACCCAGGATAGGGGGGTTTTAACCATTTTGCATACTCCTTTCAGTTCCTCAGCCAAAGGTAAATGAATCTGAGGAGCCAACAGTCAATTGAATATTTCAAGGAGTAAATGAACTCACACCCTTCCTAAAAAATACAGCTATCATCTTTTAGACCTGTAGCTATTCCAAAACAGGCTCTTGCCTCTTCTTATACTTTTCTAGTTCCTGAGGATTTAAGAATCACATTTCTTCTCTGCATTAGCTTCAAATAATTGAGATGAATCAATTTCTTCCCCAGCTGAGCTCTCACCCCTGTGACTTTACCAGTCCACACAATCCCAGCCATCCTGCAGTGTACTTACAACTGGGCTAATCAGGGGAGCAAGATTTCCACAATGGTGTAGAGCTTTTCACCCTTAATCCTTACACGAGGTCCTGCTTAGATTGTTCAAATGCTGCTGACAATCTGATGACTGGTCTGTCTGGTCTGTGTGAAATTGATTGGTGACCTCAAACTAGTTCTGAACAGATGCAGAACTGAACTTCAGTTCTGATGCAGTTCTGAACTTCAAGCCACTGTCATGGATGGCTTCAATTGAAGAAATCAAAGGAACGATCAAACCTCTTCTTCAAAGAAGAGATGGTTGCACGTACAAGCCACATTTTGGGATGTCTGAAGCAAGATTATAATCTGAGGTTTAGGTTCAGCTGTGACAAGGTTGTCTGCACCTTTTCAGGGCATATTTGCTGAGGAAATAGCAAGGGTAAAAGGATTTACATGGATAAGGATGAAAGAAGGGGGATATACTCAGGCTATCATTTCAGACAGTCATCTTGAAACGTGAAAACTAGACTTGGACTTGCTAGAGAAGTGTCCTGCCTGTCCATCACTCCTGACTTGGCATCTTTCATCAATTATGTATTAATAGTACTTTAAATCTAAGAAGACATCAAAGAAGGAAACTGGACACTAATGAAAAACAAGGCTTTCTGTTATACATAACACTTAAATAGCACTGTAGATACAGGCAAGGTGAAGAACTTTGGGGAAGGTCAGGCTTTAGAAGATGTGGGAAGGACAGATTATGTTTTGCTGTTTTAGATTCTTGGCTGCTCTGCTGCCCACGAGTTACTTCTAGATGGAGAGTACCATGCAGTCTGAAATGGCAGAGAAGTTTCTTATTTTACTTTGCATTTAAATCTAAATACATAAAGTAAGACATTTGCCATGGTCTTTTTCCCACTGAAAGAAATCTCACTGGCAAATATTCGAAGTGAACAAACAGATAAAATAGTCTCATTGCAGACTGAAAATCACAGTGGTTCATGACTTTCAAAACTAAGCACAAAACAGCCAGGGGACTTGACAATTTACCTTTTTGTTCTCACTCCTAAAATGCTGAATCCATTTCAATCACAGCTGGGGACAAGGACAGCCAACAACAACACATCACTCCTAGCGTGAGACCTTTTTTTGTCCTCTTCTGGGATGCATCAAATGTTGATGACCAAAATATGACCCTTTCCACCTCCCTTCCTGAAAGCATAGTGTTTTTGCAAATAGCCATCAGCCAAGGTTTTAAAAAACGTGAAGCATAGGATTATGCCTAAAAACATTAAATCACCTTCCATACTATCAAACAGGTACGTTCTTAAGCAGCTGCTAGTGACCTCAAAGGTGTCAAGTACTCAGCACCTTAACGATTAGATGGCAGTTAGGTATTGGTACAGGTTGAGTACCTCAGTGTCAGGTTCCTTCTCTTTGAAAACTTCAGACTGGTGGCCTTAACCCTACCTTTGACTTTGCTTACAGAGAGGTAGTGGATTTTTTAATAAGTACCCCTTGTTTTCAACAGCAGTAAATCTGTACAGGAGGTACAGAGTCAAATTTTAATGCTGTTATGGTACAGAGAAAATGTGGAGCACTCCTGTATACTTTCCAAAATCATGGTGTACTCATGGTTTATTCAGTGATACATTCAATATTCCCTGAAAGAAAACAAGACAGAATATGTCACTGAGGCTCACATAATTTTGACTGAGCCATAGGCATCTGTTTCATTCTGTTCTCGTAAGTGGGCAAGCAGTGATAATGAATGACTTGTCAAAGATTTAGAGGTAGAGCTTAAAGAACCACCGAAACATTTGTTTCAACAACTTTACAGTTTATTCATGTCTTTCAGCATTTCTGGTTCTGCAGAATTGAGTGGGATGGTTTATGGGAATAAACTTCCTTGTGAGTTTAGAATCAGATTCTGCTCCAGTTACTCCAGAAAAATCTTCAAACTTTCTTCCCTCTGCTTTCAAAAATAGGCTGGGCTAAGGAGCAAGGTGGTGGTGGAAGGATATAACCCAAACTTTCCTGAAAGAGAAGTCATATCAGGTTTGGTTCAACATTCTTCACTCTCCCATTTGTTCTTCTCAAGTTAGGAAAGCATCCATCTACAACCAGAAAATGTAACTTTGTCGTCTCAAAAAGTAGATCTAAGAAGTCATATTGAAAACTCAGTGTGTGATCACTGAGATAGAAAGTCTTTGAAGGACTTAAGAGGAATATGATTTAGGTCATGGGGCAAAACCTGGAGTCTAGTGAATTCAGTAAGCTCTTGACATTTAACTTAAACTTTCACACTTCTGCCTGCCAGCTTGATACACTTTCCCTTTACTTCAGACTTTCCCAGAATGAAATACAGATGAAAACTGCCACTCAACCCTGGGACCTTTTACAACCATCTAATACGGGGAAAAAAGGAACAACAAAAGAGTGTTTAGTGTCTGGGTAGTGCAAAAACTAAAACAACAAAAGAGTGTTTAGTGTCTGGGTAGTGCAAAAACTATTTTTAAATTAAAAGTTAACCTAGACTGGTCTTTTCATTTTTGACCATTTCTGAGTCTGAACAAAATTAGTAATGATGCCAGCAAAATTTCATCACCCAGCATCATGAGGTGAAATTCGATGAATGCTAGTGATGTTTTGGCTGCAAAACTTTTACTCAAAAATGATATATGGAATAATGGAATGATTCAAAGGTTTTCTGTTTTATTCTTGATGAAATAGTTGATGATTTTTTTCACCCTCAGCCGTTCTATAACAGCTCTTAGGAATTATGAAACTGAAAAATCTTTGTCTCTATAAACATGTTTTTATTTCAGTAGGGCATACATGTTAGCCTGTCTTTGAAGTGTTGCTCCAGAAATAGTGAGTTGTTCCCAGCTGACATGCTGTTCAAGGGCTGTTGTAACACTGTTCATGTGTGCTAGAGTGTGAAGATCAATTTGCTTTAGGGACTGGTTACATGTGCTGAGATACACGACACACTGGCTGGCACTGGTTTTGATTTAAAAATCATAACAGAGAAACCACTAACAACCTTTAAGCAATGCCTCAACTATTTAAAGTGCATAATTAGAAATTACAGAAAATTTGTAAACTACAAAAAAACCCCACTAGAATGTCAAAATTTATTACAGCTGTGGGACTAGGAGTCAACTAGTTGAACTGGAGGGACTTAAATTACCATATTTTAATTAAGATCAGATAAACTAATGACTCAAAAGCAGCAATCTGTGATGGCTGTCCAGTAAACAATCTGAAGTAAATGATGGTACAATCACCTTAAAGACAGGCTCCTTCCTTAGCATTAATATCATTGGTACAACATATTGCACTGTCATAAGAAATCAGAATAGAAAGTGCAAGAATAAATAGATTACATCTTAGCTACAGTCAGCATTGGAGGCAGAGTTGCTGCTCACAGAGGAGGTAAATTAGCTAGTAGCATCCCTCATGACATAGTTGAAAAATTAATGCCTGATACCTTGCTCTGTCAATCAGATGCCCATCATTGGGCCATGAATCCAGCTTCTTTATCAAGCACTAAACCACTTTCTTGAAATAGATTTATTTAAAGTAATTTGACGCTTCCTATCCCTTTCATGTGTCCTCCCTTTGAATGTGGTCTGTGGTTCTTTGATTCGCATGGTCAGACACACTTGATTCTTCAATACATCCAGAAATTGCAGAATGAGATTGATATTGTGTTACTTCACTACAGTGAAAAGGACTAAAAAGAGCAAGAGAACTGGATTGAGCTACCATCATCTCCAGTTCTGTCGCAGAACAACATATCAAATCCATTTATGAGCATATATCAGATTCAAGAAACTCAATAGATAGGCCATGGCCTTAAAGTAGTATATTCTACTGTAGCCGGAGGAGAAACACAGCATAGAGCAGTACATTAATCCTCTGTTTGGAGCATTTTATGGAAAACTGTGGCACATTCCATTCTTTTCTGTAGGACGTCACACAGACATGAGAAGTGAATGTCTTTAGGGAAATTTTTGGACAGCTGAGCTATTTGACTCATGAAGTAAAAAATTCTGTGGTCCCCTGCCCCCGGTTGCCTCATCTCTTCTACTCCACTCCCCCATTTTCAAAATGGCACGCTGAACCACCTTCTAAATTGAAAGGTTACCTCTGATTAAAACACAGCAAAAGTGGGCAAGATCCCTGTACAGTAATTCTGTACAGTATTTGACGCTGCTGTTGCCTGATTCATTTTGTTTGCTTAGAAGGTGGTGCAAACACTTGTAAATTTTTCTTCAGGTGCAAACAGAAGGAAAATAACTATTCACTCAAAATCTGATTAAGGATATAAAGTCATCCAGTCATCCCACGCTAGGCTGACTCAGCCTGATCTGTAAAATCCATGTATGAACTTAAGGAAGCCACAGACTTACTAACACCCTAGTCTAAAACTTTATCTAAAGTGAATATTTGGTTATTTCAAAACTGTTTCATCTTTTTTTCTTATTCTCTGTGAAGTATGAATTTCAGAGGAGGTGAAGGCATTTCGGGGTAAGTGCTTGATCTAAGGCCAGATCTAAAAGGCATTTAGTTCCCTAACATACATTTGAATACTTTGCTTCCACTGGGAAATTACTGTTCTACATGCTATGAGCAGCATACCAGTAAGAATACCAGCAGGAGAATTTCAAGTGGCTTTTACATGCACAGTTAGAACCTTGTATTGTTGTTTGTGTTGTTCTTTGGGTTTGTTGGTTTTTGGGGTTTTTTTTACTAAGCCAGACTTCAGTAGTCAGCCTCCTTTTCTCCTAATCTGCAGCTGCTTCATTGACTATCCATCATCTTTATTACAGTGCCATTTCTATACGTCATTCTCTTGCACTAATCAGAAGCAGACCAAGTGGGAAAGAAATTGCTCCACAGGGATGAGGTCTGTTGCTGCAAACGACATGTTGAATAAAAGTGGAATTCAATGCAAGAGACACTATGCTTGTTTACACATGTTGAACTGATGTCTTTTATCTGTAGGATACATTGCAACTCTTTGTTGTGGTCATTTATGGCCATAATCCAACAACGCTCAGCAGAAATCCTGTTAAGCAGAGGAGCAGTCCCACTGTTTCCACTATTGTTGTAAAGTTGCATAAAGCAAATCACCCACCATAGTGCTGTGATGAACTGGAGCCCAGAAGCTTGAAAACAGAAGTTTGTCTATGAACACTAGACTGATGAAACATAGTTTCTTATGAGTACATATTCTGCATGCCCTATATCCTCACACTACAGTAACCACAGCCTTCTCCACCACTCTGAAGATCATCCCCAAATGTGACAGTAATTTCTTCCATCTTGCCCAAACCACCCACTCCCATGACATCTTCAGCCCTTTTTACCTCCTTCTTACCATTGGGAGCCTTGCTAGGTCAGCAGGAGATGAGCAGTACTGTAAGAGTTTCAGACTATGGCTTTCCTGATCGCTTGACTGACTGCTACTTCTCACTTGTTACATGAAGCAAAGACAGCAAGTAAAGGCTGAGCCCTTCCTTCAGGGCTCTGCCAGGGTGTCTTCTTCCTTCTGCCCCCGAGACATCAATTTTCACAAGTAATAGAAGCTTACTGTCTTTGAGACCAGTATTCCTCTGTCAGGTTTACTTGATGGACTCAGCCTGTGGGTTCAAATATTATTAGAATGATGCAGACGGTCAAACAGATATCATGAGTAAAGAAGTCCCATTTCCTTAGAAAAACAGGTTGGTTTGTATTCTTCAGCTAAGATGGCCTTCACTGTAGTTGTTCCAACACTTTTGCCTTTGGAGCAAACTTTGTCATCTTATCAAATGCCTGTTTCACAAGGCAGGTATTATTAATAGAAGTGCTTGAGGTATGTAGTCACAGTGAACAGCAATATTTGGAATAGGCAGGACATTGGGAGCTCCATTTTTTCACTTTCAAGTCATGGTGTGTGTAAAAGCAAGGATCAGCATCACCAGATAGGACATTGCTGCAGAACTGGAAAGAAAAATCAATGAGGATAAGGAAGTCAAATAAAAAGAAATTAAAACAAGCATAAACAGAAAGATAACCTCAAAAAAAAAAAAAAGGGAAAGAATTCTTTAGATTGTAGTTTAACTCTTGAGGCCATTACTTGCCACCTGTCACTTGGACAGGTTTTAAATATTAATCAGAATATTAATAATAAGTAGGAGCTTAATATATGCAAACCTCAAATGTACTTCTTCTTTATGGTTTGTATGCAGTTGTCCACTGCACAATAAATACTTTCGTAATGCTTTCAGTGGATCTCTCTGTTGTCTAAATCAAAGATAGTCTGTTTAAACTTCCAGATGGTATTAGAGCTTTTATATCTTTATCAACTAGTGTTTGACTTCAAGAGTGCAGCAGTGGTTAATGGGAAACTCCCAGTCACATCTGTTAACAAAAGTATGTAATTATACATAATTATACATGCCCAATTTTTAATATACAGTTCTAATTATAAATGTCTAAAGTGGATAAGAAATTGACTGGAATATCTCATTCAAAAAGTTGCAGTCAATGGATTGATGTCCAAGTGGTAACCAGTGACAAGTGACATTCCTCAGGGGTCGATACAGGGACTGGTGCTGTTTAACATCTTTGTTGGGTCTAAAGCTCTGTTGGATCAAGGTCTAAATTCTTTTTGAAAACATAGGTTGCTATAAATAAGCAAGACTACCTCTGTTTCGTAAGAATAAAATCTGTGCAAACACTCAAGCACACAGACTTCCAGAATTTTCAGTGGATAAGGAACTGGCTGAATGGTCGCACTCAAAGAGTTGTGGTAAACAGCACGATGTCCAAGTGGTGACCAGTGATGAGTGGCATTCCTCAGGGGTTGGTACTGGGACCAGTGCTGTTTTACATCTTCATAGGTGACTTGGATGTTGTGATTGAGTGCACCGATTTGAGTTTGCCGATGACACCAAGCTGTGTGGAGCAGTCGACATGCTGGAGGGATGGGATGCCATCCAGAGGGACCTGGACAGACTTAAATGGTGGGTCTGTGCAAACCCATGAAACTCATGAAGTCCAAGAAGACCAAGTGCAAGATCCTTCACATGGGCTGGGGCATTCCCAAGCACAAATACAGGTTGGGCGGAGAATGGATTGAGAGCAGCCCTGAGGAGAAGGACTTTGGGGTGATGGTGTATGAGAAGCTCAGTATGACCCAGCAATGTGCACTCACAGCCCAGAAAGCCAACCGCATCCTGGGCTGCACCAAAAGAAGTGTGGCCCGCAGGTCAAGGGAGATGATTCTGTCCCTCTGGTGAGACCCCATCTGCAGTACTGCATCCAGCTCTGGGGCCCCTAACATAAGGACAAGGACCTGTTGGACTGAGTCCAGAGGAGGGCCATGAAGATGGTCAGAGGGATGGAGCACGTCTCCTATGAAGACAGGCTGAGAGAATAGGTATTGTTTAACCTGGCGAAGAGAAGGGTCCAGGGAGACCTCATAGACCTAAAGGGGGCCACCCGGAAAGGTGAGGAGGGATTCTTTATCAGGGAGTGTAGTGATAGGATGAGTGGTAATCGTTGTAAACTGGAAGAGGGTGATTTAGATTAGATATTAGCAAGAAATTCTTTACTCTGAGGGTGGTGAGACACTGAAACAGGTTGCCCAGAGAAGTTGGGGTTACCCCATCCCTGGAAGTGTTCAAGGCCAGGTTGGAAGGGGTTTGAGCAACCTGGCTTAGCAGAAAGTGTCTCTGCTTATGGCAGGGTAGCTGGAACTAGGTGATCCTTAAGGTCCGTTTCAACTCTAACCATTCTATGATTCTATGATTGTAATTTATATAGTTATAAATACACATATAAACACAGATAAAATACATAATCAAATATATGTGTCCCTGCCCATGGCAGGGGGGTTGGAACTCGATGATCTTCAAGGTCCTTTCCAACCTAAACCATTCTATGATTCTATGATTCTATATTATTCAATGCTGCTAAAAGGCATGATGTGATCTATGAATTAATTGCATATGTTTTGCCACCCACTATTGATGCCAAACCTTTGAAGTCTTGTCACATACTAAGGCTTTAATTTTTCAGTATCTACTCAGCTGTTAAATGCTGATCTTACATCCAGTTAAGTCCACTAGAAATTTGGATTGTTGATGCAGTTCACATGTTTAGTCCTCAAAAGCTGGATGCGTTGGCAGTAATATCACTAAGAGGTTCTCACTTATTTGCAAGGTTATGATTTTATAAGTCAATTGCCTAGGATAACTGCAGATAAATAGGAAGATATTGGAAGGGGAAAATAATGCAGCAACCAAAAAAACCCAACATACTACTTCTTTGGTTGTTTGAGGTCACAGTTGTTTCCCTGTGCAGGAGTGATAACCTCATCCAAGATCATGTTGGGCACTTTATCCAAAGCTGTAAGGAAAGAC
>NW_009649206.1:38857-47423 GCF_000708025.1 Charadrius vociferus | reverse complement strand
AAGTGAAGAGAAATTAATAACACATTTGCCGAGGGAAGAAGGTTCTTCCTGAGAAATACCATGCCCTGAAGGCATGACATTAGGTTTCTCACAGTGATGAGAAAGGGAAATTAGATATGTGAAGCTCAGTAAAGCAAACCAAAAGGAAAGTGAGGGAGGATTTCCCCTCCTCCCATTCAGGTGATTCTGTGTTATTTGTTTCAGAATTTTGGTAGATTTCTAAACATTTCCAAACCCATCTTATTCCTAAACATTGCTATCCTAGAGCATCTTTTCTACGATTATTCCCAATATATACTCTTCAGAACAACCTAAAATATATTGACGAAGCTTAATTTTAACTTTTGTAAGGAAGCTGAACAAAATCCCCAGGATGCCAGAGGCCCAATTTGTATAACGTTGTTTGAGGCTTTTCTTTCTAGTATAATAGTGCTCACTCCAAATTTCATGAATCCGTGACACACTCTTCTAAGGCCTAGGCCAACACCGTGGGCCCCATTTTCCTAGCAGATGCCAAGCTGTGGTATATGGAGGCCATGACTTTTATTAATAGTACAAATAGTGCCTGACCAGCAGCACAACAAACTTGCCCTGTTCTTCTGACCCCTTCCATCCACAAATTCTCACCAAGTGACTCTCCTAAACTGGTGAGAGTGCACGTCAGCCCTTTCGCTGCAGCTTCCAAGAAGCCTGCCAATGGTGCTTGTGGTTTCTGTGATGTGGACACCTGCCCCATAAGGTCTGGCCTGAGACCACCAGCTAATTTTGTACTGGCCACCTGACAGTAACACACAGCCATTCACCTTCTTTTCAAAGTGTGTGCAATGTGTGTGTCTGTGTGTGAGTGTGAAAGGCCGTATTTTGTCTCTTTTATTGGTCTTTTTTTCGCCTTCTGCCAGATAAACAGCATGGGATAAGAGTCTGCTTCACGCCAGACATAATTTTGAATTTATTAACTTGCCATTCTTTTTACTTTTGTTAGAATTTGACAGGCAATCAGACAAGCGCCTAAATTAACTTAGCTCCTAACCAGCACCTAGACAGGCCAAGAATAACACAGAGATAAATTGGAGGGGTTGAGGATGGTGATGGAGTCAAAAAGGAGGGGAGGGGGAAGAGCATGAGAGAAGGGAACAAAATGAACTTTGGACTGGAGAAGTTTTAAAAAAATAATTATTCAAAGCATAGCAACATGACAGAAGGCTGCCAGAAAAACCTCATCTGTGTGAGGAGGGCAGTGCATACGCAGTGGGAAAAACCCAGACACACATTTGCCTCTGGGACAAAATGGATTTAAACGCAAGACAACTTCATAAATGGAAATGAATGCAATGACCTCAGCTCAGGTCGCAAGAGAGTAGAAGCCCACCAGGTTATGAAACTACTGCCGAATTAGGCATGTTTGGCAGCACAAGCATTTGGGAGACGCCCAAGGATGAGCAAGTTCTGAGCATTTGATTTCATTTCGAAGGAGGGTGGTCTTTCCATTTCAGGGTCAGCAGCAGGACAGTGTAGTGGGTGTAGAGGTGGAAAGGGAAGCACACAATTTGGCTGACTGTCATGACCTCTGGATAATTGGAGATTTAACTTTCCATGTCTCAACACTCCCTAAATCTTCCCACACAAGCCAAGTCACCAATAAAATAGATGGAGGAAAATCTTCCTAGGTGGAGGAAGGTACATAATAGATGTGTTTTATGATACTCTCCCTCATCAGCTGTCCTGTCACAACAGACACCAGTTATTAAAGCCTATAATACAAGGGGGGTGGTGAGGTGGTGGTGTGGTGTTGTTCACAACTGAAGCTGTAATAGATAACGCATCAAACTGGAAGTATTTGGGGTGTGTGGGAAGACAGTGTAGTGATTATTGGTTAGACTTGTATAGAACAGTGAGTTATGTCCACAGCAAAGGGTTGTGTTCACATACACACATACTCAGAGCTACAGGCTGTGTTTCAGATACATCACATCTCCTTTAGAGTGATCTTTATGACTTCATCCCATGCCCCGTCATGATAAGCCAAGGCAAAAGCAGTGAAGGAAGGCAAAATCAGTTGCACAGTGATAATTATAGGGTGCATGTGCCTACACCTAAAGCATAGAGAACAAAACGCTTCTCATGTGGATCAGAGGCAGAACCCCCCAAAGCCTGCAGAGGTGTGACAAACAGGTTCAAGTCTGGGATGAAGAGAGGCTTCAGAACTTTGCTATACAAAAAATGTAATTTGGTAAGGTAGCTAGTGAAAAGCAATAAACTTTAGAAATGTGGATATATGTGAAATAAGAGGTCGAACTTTACTTTTATGAAGAATGAAAAAAAATGTCCCAGCCAAGCTTGTGAGTTCACATTTGCAGGAATTGTATAAAGTACTGCCACTTTAAATGTTTTCTCAGGAGAAGTAAATATTTAATGTTATACTTAAATATCCTAAGCAATTACCCATGTTCCTCTAAAAAAGTGCCCCACAGGGTGTCTTAAGACTGTCTCTTTCTGATAGACAGTAGCTCTGCAGAGAGGCACCTCATGCTGACATCCTGTTTCAGGATCTGCCAGTGAGTGGGAGGGTGGAGCATGATTGCTACAGCAACAGCACGTCCAGCTGCAAATGTACGTGCTACCATGAGTTTAAGCAGAGGACACATAGGCAGGCAAAAATACCTGTGGTGATAAATTACACATGAAAAAATAAGTGGTCTCCTTCCTGCGGATGCTATCAAACCTGCTTTACCTGTGCCAGTGGCATATCGAGTATTTTAACATGCACAGAAGCAAAGAATTTACCAGTTGGACGCATGGTACTTGGCCTTCATTACTTGCCTAACTGAGGAACCAGTTTTAAAAGACTTCATTGTGCTCTGTCAATGTTTCATGTCCCCTGAACTGTAAAACGTGGTATCAGCACAAAGATATAACTTATCAAAAGTCAGGCATTTTCCTAAAGAAGTATTCTGTTTTGCACTAACTGCATTTTTTGTCTATTTCCTCCCCTTATCTTCTTCCTTCTTTTGCTACCAAAGAAACAAAAGCCAAAAATCGATGTCCAGCTCTACAGAACTCTTTGCAAATTGCTTCAGTGTACTGAAGCCCAAGAGAGCCACCAATGTTACATGACAGCATAGCTAGAATGGTAGAAGATAATTTGTATTAGCTTGCTTATCTTCTGTCTCCCTGTTCCCACAGAGGTCGTGGCTCAGAAATAGGTTGCCAATCAGTATTGCACGGTTATTTCACATTCTTAGCACAATGCTCACAATTTATCCCCTTCTAATTCCTGAATGTGATGTTAAAAGAGCTAAACAAATGATTGCCCCTCAAGAGAATTCCCCTTAATTAGTTTTCTGCTGATTAAGTTCAAAGCATGCTTGGGCAGATCTTTAAGAGTTTAATTGGTGCAATGTAAGAAATTATACAGTGCAGACAGAATCATTTAATACTTATGATGAAGTACCCACTACTCTATATAAATTTTTTTATTTAAAAAGCTCTGAATAATCTAGGGTGTATATAAGGCAGGAAGTTTGGGGAATTTTGCTTTACTCTTTAATAGCAAAATTGATTATTTATTCATCTGGGTGTGGAGCAAGGCACCAACAAATTATCTGCATTTTGTTAGGTTCATCATCGCATATTGAAGATGAGAAGCAATAGCCAATAACATGCCTATTATATGGAAGACTTTAATAATGTTGCCTCTTTATCTGGCTAAGTAATTTTATGGAAAGAAGACGCACTGCATAGCAGTGATACATTCAACTCCTAAAACAGGAAGGCAGAATAGATAGTAAATGCAGCTTTAGTCTTAAATTCTGGCCTAGACAACAGATAAGATAAACCTCACTGATTCATTGTGATGTTTCCTAATTTCTTAACTTTTCTTTTTGAGAAAGATTTAAAGAAAACAAAAACTTTTAGGGGGTAATGCTTAGTGGGATTGATATAGCCATCATAGTATCATGGCATTTATGTCCATGAGTTTAAATACAGTGAAAAGATACTTACAGTGATGATTGACTGGTACTGATCTTGGCGTGAGTAAGAGCTGGGGTCCAACCAACCAACCAGCTGCTCACAGAGAGTTTGGCTATTCAGGCAATGTCATCCTAAGGTGGTGTATCAAGGTGGACCATGCCATATGGAACAGCAGCAAAGGTTTCTGTATTCCCAGGTTCTTAGAACTGCTTGTTGGGAAACCTACGATCCTGTTAGGTATTATTTTACTCATCGGGTGGTAGGAGCCAAAGTGTTCTTGGCACAGTAGGAATAAGAAGACATTGCCCTTGCCCTCCTTAAACCTGCCATCTGGATCTATTTATTGTTGGTGTAAAGTTCCTAGGAAATGACTCAGTATGACTGGAAGTTGAATGCATCCTCCCAAAGAAGCCAATGTAGACAGAAACAAGTGATAATAAGTTTGACTGTTCCTTTTTCTTATTTCAGCAACTGACATATTAAAATGTTTTGAGCAAAGTTGTGGGTAGAGTTAAATTCTATATTAAGTCTGGCTCTGCATTCTTGACTGAAGTGATAGTTTTTCTGCTGCTCACCTTGCTAAAACTTTTGCCCCACGCTTGACAGCCAACTCAGCCAGGCCCTGAAAACTGCTCACCCGTGTCAGGACAGATCTTGGCCTAATCTCAAGTGTTCTCAGTTTCAAGCTGCTGCAGTCTGCTTTTATGGGGAATTTTCTCCCCATCAAGCATATCTGTAGAATATCTAGTTCTCCTCCTCAACAATACTCACCTGCCACATCTCACACTGTCAAATGCTTACTCAAATGCAGAAAATTATTTTAATTTAAGTTTTTGCAAATATCTGAAAATTAGGAACAACCTGCCTGGCCAAGGCTGCAGAATAAACAAGGGGACGTAACAATTTATTGAAACTATTAAGGGGTAGCTAAAACATTTTCTGGTTTCTCTTCTGCTTTTTCTAGCCACAGCTGGCTGAACTTCTGAGCTCAAGGCACAGTCTACTAACATAACAAATAGATGAGTCCCATGACCTGAGATAGAATGATACTAGCAGCATTTCTCAAGTACTTGAGAATTAATTCCCATTAATTTACAAGAGTTTTACTCCAAACATTGACTTTTTCTGTTTCGATACAGACATGTAACAAGTACAGCTTGGGACATGAAGCATTTTTCTCACATGAGCAGTGAGTTAGAGCTAGAGTTTTGCCCTGGATCATTCAGGCAGCCTGGGTATTACCTAGATGTGAACTTTTCCATGACTGCTTTTGTTACATCTGGAGCCAAGTGTTTGTAGTTGAAGGAGATGAACCCGTGCAAGGGTCCATTTAGTAATTCCCTTAAGTGATCCTTCACTTGCCATTGGTCTAGTCTTCACACAGTCACATTGTATTGTTTTCAAAAAACAACAAAAATTTCTTACTGTTCTGCGACATTATGAAATAGAGGGAAAAACATGATGCAGATAAACCGCTGTTTAGGCAGGAAGAATGAGGCATAATCCTTATATGCTTAAAATACATGAGTACACTTGCTCTTATGTGTGAAGATACAGGAAAGATAGCATAAGAACCAGAATAGTTATAGAAAGAATCAATTATTGTATGCATAAATATGCTAAAAGTTTAAACATCCCATGGTAAAAATAAGGTATGCAAATAGGCTCAACCATTTCTCACATCTTTTCCCCTCATCTACCTCCCCAAATCTTATTTATTTTGCATGCTGTAGGGAAAGATGTCTGTTTTCTTTTCCTTAGTTCACTCAGTGCTCACTTCCATTAGAGTGCCTGAGGAGTTGTGGTGCACCACTGTCACTTCTGCTGGAAGTCTCTCCAAGAGAAGCTGTGAGTTCTTGCATTCCTCACTGCCTCTGGCCCAGGGAACCTCTGCACCACAAATTGCTGGAGATGTGGGAGCGTATTTTGAGGAAGTGTCACTGTATTTGTGCTATTATACTCTTCCTTAGGCATCCAGTTTGACTGCTGGTTGAGACAAGATATCAGGCCAGTTGGCTAAGCTGCTGTGCCTGCTCTTTTGTTCACCCAGATTTTAAAAATCCACTAGGAACCCTTGGTTTATTTTGATATTGCATACAGTAATGCACAAAGGGGTAGACACCCCTGGCCACTAAGACACTAATTAGTATATGTTCGTGAAACAGGACACACATGCTTTCTGATTATCCCCCAAGACTCTTACTCTGCTCTTCCAGAAGGACTAAAAAAGGAACAACAGCAGCCATAAGAGCACAGCTGACTAGTTGAAAAGGGGCTGTGACAAAGATAGATGGATTACAAAACCCTCAGGCAAGCAGAAGAGCAATAATGCAGGGCACTTACTCCATGTCTCATGCATGTTTGAAACCATCTAGACCACAGAGCCTTTTTTGTGCGAGGTAAGAGATGGATGCTAGCCAGTGTTTTTCCATAGATGCATTGACAGGCAAATATGCCATGTGTAAAGGCTGGATGATGAAGCAAAGCTGGATGATGTAGCAATTGCACAACTGCAGGACAGTAGTTTGACTGTGAGAAAGAAAGAGGCCTTGAATGTCTCCATTTCAACACAGACCTCCATAATTATAATAGAGGCTGTATAAGAAAATCAGGCAATCCATTTAAACTGGCTTCATACTGTATGTTTACCAATACTTTTGTCCAAAGCAGTTTGTAAATGTCATTTTATTGACAGGAATACTTTCCTTATCTCTCATCATTTTTTCCCAGTTGAATTTAATTTACTCCACAGTGTAAGCCCTCAAAGTAACTTCTTTCCCTTCTAGTGTTTATATTTTCCAAGCCTCTGTAGAGTCTTACCTTTCCCCCCCTGGTCTCCCTCCTTCCTCTGTCTTGGTTATTACTAAGCCAGGCTGCAGACAAATGGTTGGTTGAATCCCTAAAGCAAGTTATGACAGACATGCATAAAACAGATACACATGTACACACCCTCAACCGCCCAGAGCGTAGACAGGATGCAGTCAAAGCCCTGCAATTACTGCTCCTTGCTGCTTCAGACTTTGACACATAATAACATGCTCTGACCTAGCTGGGAGTGTCCCGCTAATCCTAGAAATTTTTTAGCTTTTAAATTGCACAAATGCAAGAAGCTGACACTTCTCCAGACTGTATCAAAGTCTGGAGAAAATAAACGTTTATAATAAAATACATGTTTTGAAGCGTATGGGGTCTGATTAATTCCTTGTGTAACCTCTGCCAGATACATAAATTATAGCAGGGAGGTATTTGATTCAGTACTTTCTGAACAAGATTTTATAAATCTAGGTTGCTGACATAGACAAATATAGGCCAATAGATAAGCCAATACACAAAAGTTTTTAAGTGTTCTGCTTTTTTGTCAGATAAAATGTCAGGAAAGAAGAGGACTGGTTGTGGACTTGGGAGATTCCCTGTATTCTTTGCCTTGTCCTGCTAAAGCTTTTCTGTACAATGGGAGTCAATTAATTTCAAGCCAATTTTTTTGTTATATCCAGTCACATAAATATGCACAGACTGCCCAGAAACGTTTTCAAAGGTACTCATCTATCTAACTTTCAAAGCTGGGCATGTCTGAAAGATCCTATCCAAAATTTGGTCTGAATGTCTTTTGGGGGCATTCTCCTTTCTCCCAGCCAGAAAACAGGAATCATAAATTCTTTTTAATAGTGCCAGGAGGATGATGCAGAAAATAAATCAGAAAGCTCTCTGAGGCTTGAATTAAAAAAGCAGCTTCTAATAATGGATTGGCATGGAGACATCTTGTATCAAGATCTTGTACAAACTTGAATATAGGAAGTTCCATCTTAACATGAGGAGGAACTTCTTTACTTTGAGGGTGGCAGAGCACTGGCACAGGCTGCCCAGAGAGGTGGTGGAGTCTCCCTCACTGGAGACATTCAAAACCCTCCTGGATGCCGTCCTGTCCAACCTGTTGTAGGTGACCCTGCTCTGTCAGGGGGGTTGGACTAGATGATCTCCAGAGGTCTCTTCCAACCCTGACCATTCTGTGATTCTGTGATTCTGAAGATTGCTCTCTGTCATATTAGGACCATCACAGAGGGCTTTTATTCTACATTTGTTTTTAGTAGTGTAGTCCATACAATACTGCCAATGTGTTAATCTTTTTAACTGAAAAGTCTTCAGCTGCAAGAATATTTCATATGACAATGAAGGCCACCGGTGAAAGTTAACAGCAATGTACATAATCTGATGCTTTGCTACATAAGAGTAAGAAATGCCTAGGGAATTGGTTCTGGGGATGTGTTTGTGGAACAAGAAAGCATTTCTCACCATGGCCATCCTTCCTGTTTGAATTGGAAATCTCTGTATGGAGCCATTCCCTACTTGATCTCTTGTCTGTTTCTGAGACCATTCCCTTTCCTCTTTTCTGAGTCTGTCTGCTTAGAGATGGGAAGTTAGCGGTCTCTGTTTAAATACAAAACCGGGTTCACCTCAGACCATCCATCCCCTGTGACAAATGGACCTTGAATGAATTACAGCATGTTAAAATTGCTAGATTGCTGAATTGCCTTGTTTGGGCCATCCTTCCTGGCTACAGTTCTCAGAACTGCTAATAGTATTAACAAATCAACAG
>NW_009649206.1:34778-38822 GCF_000708025.1 Charadrius vociferus | reverse complement strand
TAAATAGTATTCAGCTGAAATAATTAAAGCAGGTTCTAGATTTCAAGCAAATTCTCATATCAAACACAGATAAAGCATGGAAGAAACTGGAATAAAAGCTATTGTTGAATTAGTCCTCCCATGGAAAACTACAAAAGCCTTTACAGAAGAGCTGCCTACAAAGAAGCCTTCATATAGATATCATTTGCTTGCAAATACATAAAGATGCCTTTGCTGTTGTGTGACTATCATCTGTTTGATTTTACTTTCACTGCACATCTGTTTCACAGCACCTGGGCACACTCTTCAACAATGCAAGAACAACGCAGACAAAAAAAGAAGGAAAAAATCAGAGACAATGCACTACAATGGCCAGTGAAAGTCTAGATGAGAAATCTCTATCCACTGTAACCACAGGCTTGTAGATATCCTAGAGTAAATTTCTAAGGTAAACACAGTATTGATAATGTTTATCATCAAAAGTGTCATCAAACACCACAGTGTGCAAAACAGCCTTTCTGTGAATTTACCCACAAAGACTGTAGGAACTGTAATTTGTGCTCTACAGCACTACCCAATGCTCTGTACATTCTTGTGGCCCTCTGATATGAATGTGTGTCATGCCCAAGGCTATATCTGCCTGTACCTGCCCAAATGTATGTGTTGGGGATGTATGCCACTGTACCTGCATGAATGCCCAAAAAGCCTTTTACTAGAGTCTTTTCTTGTGAAAAGTGCAGATAAAAGAGATTATTTTTTTTATTTCCTCTGAAGATTTTACTGTTTTGCAGCAAGCTTTCATTTCTTGGAGTACTATTTCAAAATTTGTATTTAAAAAAAATAAATAATTGTGACTTTCTGATGAACACTTTCATTCAGTTGACATGAAGTTTCCCTTAAAAGCCTAAGCTGAATTGCTTGGTTGGAAAATATGTGATTTGTTCCACTCACTGGAGGTAAAGCCCTGTGAAAATACTGACAGATCATCAGCTCTCCCCGTCACCAGTAAAAAAAATCTATGATCAGAGGTCTCCTTTTTTATCCCTCTATACAGTCTTTCCTTAGTAAGAGCTGGAAAACAGTTGATGAAAATATAACTTTTATTTAGGCCTTATAACAAGTGTTTTATTTGTTAAAAAAAAAGAGAGAGAGAGAGAAAGGAAGAAAGAGAGAGCACAAAAGAAAGGAAGAAAGACAGAAGGAGAGAAAAAGAAAGAAAGGAAGGAAGGAAGGAAGGAAAAGAGAGAAAGAAAGAAAAAGAGAAAGAAAGAGAGAAAGAGAAGAAGAAAGAAAGGAAGAAAGAGAGAAAGAAAGATGGATCTTTGTTCCTCTCCTCTGGAACTAGAAAACTATGACCGCTGTATAGGTAAGAAATTGGTTTGCACAGTGTCCGCAACAATCTTTCAAAATTACCAAACCAAACTGGGGCAGAAGTTATGTTGAACAACTGAGACCTAAGCATAACTGTTGACTAGAAAGAGTGAAGTCATAACAGCATCAAAGTTAATGTGAACTTTGCCACTGACTTCGCAAAGAGCAAGCTTAAATCTTTCTGCCCAACGGCACTACGTTTTTTTTTATCCCAAGAGTATCTTGAGCTACACGGTCCCTTTTTTGCCTCACACCCTCACTGTTGCTGTTCTGTACTTACCTTTTTCTCCAACATCCTGTATCTGCAATGACACAGAAAAATATCTAAATAGAAGCAGCAGGTAAATACAATACTTCTTTAAAGTAATTCTTTTGTTAAATGTGACAGGTGAAGGGAACAGCTGCTCTAGTAAAGTTCCAAAATCCATTCTAATATTATTTTTCAGATGCTCATAACTTTCTTCTCTGACACAGAAATTTTAAAAACTTATTGTCATGCCATAAAGAAATGTGTTTCCATCCCCTCATTCTTGAATTCTTACACAAAAAAAGATAGAAAATAGACTACTCTTTCTCTGTAAAGAAGTTTAAAAAAGGCTGAAGTAAAAATCTTCAAGGCATGTTGTTTCCTAAAGTTTAATTTTGTAAACAATGCCAAGTTTGAGAAAATGGTTCTGTTACTATCATATTAAGAGAGTTAAAGACAACTATCTAAATGCACACATTAAGACTTTTCTATTCTTTTTCTCTGATGTACTTTCTGAGGATGTTAATTAGGGATATAGGTGTTGAAGATATTGTCGACTTTGTTTTCTCACATAATTGTGTAGTAATTGAGACTACTCTTTCCAGACAATCTGATTTTAAAATTTCACTAACAGGGATGAGCCAGATGATAGGTCTTTACGTTGTTCAGCTCAGCTGTTTTTGAGTCTCTCTCAATGTCTAAGCTGTAGCTGTTCTTGTGTGCTAGAAGCCTCCCATAGCTGCTTCCAAAAATTTCACATGAATGACTTGTGAAGGTGCAGTATCCTCACATACTCCTTTCCAGGACAAACATGATAAAACCAGTAATTAGCAATTGAAATTAACATTATATGACTTTCCAGGTATTTATACACAGTCGAGTAAGTAGCCAGCCAGCACTGCTTAGTAAAGTTCCTACAGTACCTTGCATTGTTGTGTATGCCTGCAGGTCTCCCTAAAATATCAGTATCACCTTTGTCCGACAGAAGCAACTAGTAAATCTACTAATTCTACATGTGCTGTTCAACTCTGGAAATATCCACAGGGAGTTCTGCCTTTGTGTTTTACTGCCACAGTGCCTCAATAGTGCTGTCCAAAAGTGTAACTGAATGTTCACACAGGTGGATGCTTTGTTTTCCAAAGAACCGTAGTTAGCATAGAAATGCACAGAAGATAGACACAAAAACATTTAGTGCCAGAATTTTCTCCAAAGACATAACTCCATATAGAGGGCTGCATTCTTAGGTTATTTGTGTCTGTACATAAGCTGAGTTTTCTGTTCTTTTCTGCCTGGTTATGTAAGAGTTCTGTAGATTCTTCCATTAGTTCTCTGATTCCTCAAAATTACCTAACCTGAAACAGTATCTTTCTTATATCTCCTTTACCATCACAACGGGCATAATGTGGGACACCTGAGTCCTTTCTTGTCTACACTCTTCAAATAAAATCTTCTCTGCCCTGCTTCAGTAAATTCACACACATAGAACAAAAAAAAGACTTGTCACTTCTTTTTTTTTAACTCATCATTCATTTTTTCCCCCCAAGCAATATTAGAAATAGTGGGGTATTTTTCATGAATTTACTTACTTTTAGTAGATATTATTCTTCAGTGTGGGTTAGCCTATAATTCCACCTATTTAACTTCTATTACCTTGTAGCTTTATTTTGCAATAAAGATAGAACGGCTTTCTTTCTGGACAATTAAAAAGAAATTAATTTCATTTGCAGGCTTATGTCAAGTCTGGCTATGAACAATTTGCCTGACTAATGTGAATCTTTAAGAGTCAAATCTTTCAGTCTTCTTGTCTTTCTCCAAATACTGATCATTGTCTTGGACTCTGATGCGTGTCACAGCTCTATTTATTGATTTTTGTGACTTCTGACAAGCTCTGCAAGACATTCTGCCATAAATCTCTGTTTTCAACACTCCCCCAGGCCCATTTTTTACAGCTTTGGAGCTTTCCTTAGAGGAGTCAAACAACATGTTTTATAGTTTTGTTTTTAAACCGTTTTGCTTGTGCTTCCCCTTGCACGTCTTTAATACTGTTCTGCAATGAAATAGCCAGAAACTAGAGAAAATAGCAAGTACATCAAAAGTGATTACTGTCAAAAATCAGACTATCAGCTGATGGTCTTTCTATGGTTGGTATCTTTTGTTTACAGATATAGACTAAAGTGCTGTTCCGAATATTCTGCATTGTCCTGCACATACTTGAGAGACCCTGACTTGACCAGAGGTGCTCCTTTCTTCAGTTACTTGGTTAATTTTACTGCTGATATTATGTATTACCCAACATTGAAATCTGCTTCAAATGCTAGCTTACTGGCAGTGCAACACATCCTTTTGCAAAACATAACTAACAAATTTAGGTCAGAGTCTCTGAAACGTGTGGATCCCTGTGGTTGCTTGGTTGAATGGTGAATGTTAAAGGCTATAGTCGGAATGTT
>NW_009649206.1:0-34763 GCF_000708025.1 Charadrius vociferus | reverse complement strand
TTTGAAAAGTGTGTAAAACAGTAGAATTGCATTCCATGGTGTCTGAAATGCTTGTTGCATGGTAGCATGGTAGGTTTCCAAAAGGTCTGGGTAGATTTTCAAAAGATGTGGACTTGACACAACCCAAATAGGGGAGTAGGAGATTTTGATTTTTGCATTTTCTATTCCATGTCATCCTCCTTCACTTCAGCTTCCAGGAAAAGGGACAGTTAAAGATGAGTCACTGTCAATCTGCAGTAGAGCAGTTACCACATCAAGACTGACTTTCAAGAGCTTCATTTTTAGGCCAAATGAACTGGTAGATTTCAGCCTGATGTCATTCCTGTACACTTGTCTCACTTCAGAAATACCACCCTGGAATCAGGAAATGGCAATAGCATTGTCACTACCAGCTAAACTTGCTTTGGAGAAGAAAGAGTTTCGTTATGCATATACAGCAGCTTGAAGTGGTTTATTAACTAAGTGGCTCATAAGATTTAACCTTTTGGGTGTATGTACTAGAGCATAAGAAGTCAGCATATTCTGTAAAGAAAAGAATAAAACAAACCTTACTCTCACCGACTTTCTCTACGCATGATAGGAGGTAAGGCTGCATGCAAGCTTTTAAAATGCCCTCGGAATATTTTGTTTTACAGTTTGCGGGGACATGGAGGTAAGGAAAGAGGAGTTTAAATGTATAATTTAAACAGCTTCCAAGAAGAAATGGAGCCTTTCAGTGATGTTTGAGATCACAACTGCTTTTCTAATGCTATACTGGCTTAGCAGTAATGGACAATATGTCTCAGTGGAAAAAAAAAAAAGAAGGAGGTTTCATCATTAAAGGTGAGGCAAAAGGTTTTGTAAATTAAATCATAAATCAGTCACCTTTTACTTCAATTAGCCCAGCCAAAAACACTCCTATTAAAAAAAAGTCACTTCAGAGTTTAAGGAAAGCTATAAATCATTGCCTAATCACAGATTTTAGTACCTTAGAATAAAGTACCCTCCCAGTACTGCCCACCATGCTGGCATGTGAGTGGAGTTAATAGGGAGCTTGCCAAAAATTTTGAAGTGGAAACCATAGGGATATTACTCTTTCATTCAAAAAATACATTTGAGACTTTGGCTATAAATCTTAGTGTGACCTGTGGCACTGTTTAATCAATTTACTCATACCCTCAAGGAAGATAATGTGTATGTTAGCCTGTGGTCTCTTTCTGAACATACACAGTAGACCCCACCACCTTCCTGACAAATGCAACTGCTAATTATTGGACAAATTCACTCTAGTGTTTTAATTAAAGCAGTATTTCTTGTTTTAATTTGTGACACTGTGTCAGGTTACTCAGGGCTCTGTGTACGGTCTAGGGAACATGTGGAACAAGTCAAGATGTCATGGCAGTCAGCAGGCTCTGAAAAAAAAAAGTTGGTTTCTTTTCCAATTTGCAGTAATATTGTGTATTATGGACACCACACTTGTGCATTTGATTCAGGAGAAACCTCACATCCCACTTTTCAGTCAAAATCATCCATACCTGAGATGGTCTTCTGGAAGTAGACAATGGATTTATGCCAGATAATATAAAACATTATTTTTCTGAATCCAGCTGGTTCAGAGAGCAGAAAGTCATAGAAACACTGCAGAAAAAGTGACTCTGCTGTGTACTGTACCTTTGATTAGTGACAGACATGAGAGCATTTTGGCCTCTGACTAATGGTGAATGTCAGCACCTCATTCAAGGAAGGAAACATGCCACAGTTATGACTGCTCCTCATCCTCCAGAGCACCCAACAATTAACTATTCCTCATTGTCACCCAGCAGTTAACCTGCTGCTCTGGCCATCTCCATCTCCAGCGCAGTATTGCCAGCACCCTAAGGCCCATGCCTCTATCAGGACAAAGAAGAGGCAAGACTGGGAGGACCTGTGGCTCAGTCACATCATGGTGCCTATATTGCTGAGATTTTCCTCAGTGTTTCATATAGAACTTCTGCTGGCCTTCCTCAGGGGAATAGATTTTGACTAAGCTGAGAAAGCTGGCTATTTTTCTGTCTTTCCTCAGATTTATTAAGAGCAAACTCTCTTTCTATCCCAAGCCCTTGGGAGCTGAAAACCTGTAATTCCATCACCTTGTTCTACAGTTAGACAATGTTCCTGACAGCAACATGAAACAGTAATGCAAAGATCCACTATTCCATGTTACTTTCACAGCAGACATGAATAATTAGCTACCTTTAAGCTATTGAGAGATTTAGCTGATATTCATCTGAGCTCAGCAGTTAGTGAGGTGAATCTGTTCAAAAAACTGTCTTCTAATATGATGTAGTCTTCAACGAAATAAATCTGGTCTCAAAATTTTATGACCATCCGCAACTTTGATTTTCTTCTGAATGCCAAATATTTCTGACCACAAAAAAACCCAAACCAAAACAAAAAATATCCTTTCCATTTGCAATTGGGAAAAAAAGACTAAGGCCAGCCTAATGGATTCAGGATTAGTCATTATGATTCACTTCATAAATAGCAGTCCTGGTTATTGTAAATTTCCGATATCTAGCTATCTAGTTTCCTTTGAGAAACCTATAGTTAGTTGAATAAAGAACAAATCTAAGGCCTCAGTATTTTTAGGCTTGATATTGAGTGACATTTTGTGGCCTCTTACTGGCTGAGGATCCGTAACTTATTTTCTGTGGGAAGTCCAACAAGTCCCTTCTGACTTGAACAACCATTAATCTTCAAAGCCCTCCATTGTTCTAACCCATCCTGTGTTCCCACCAGGCACAGAGCACTGTGGTAAGGACAAGCTCTGCGCTAGTACAGAAGACTGCAAAGTTATTGTTTGGTTTTTAATTCCTCTTTTAACGTGTACGGTTTTCAGCATGCAGCCTCCTTTTGTTTCAGCTCTAGGGTTGGGTTTTCTTTTAGTCATTAATTACTTGATTTAGTTTTCTCTATTTTTCTTGTACTTTTCCCTCTTTATGATACTGTTGCCTGCTTCAAAGGGAATTGGATTACTTTGATGGTATGTTTCCAACGCTGGCCTTCTTTCATAGTGTATTTTAAAATGTTTATCAGCTTTAACTCTTCATTCTTTATACTGGTTTGAAGAATGTATTTGCTGCTCATATAAGGTACTAGACCGTAACAGCACTGGAGACAGAAATCTTCTCTTTCTGCTACCCTTAGAGTAACTATTCAAATTCTAAAGCACAAGGCACTTCTATAAATTTTTCCATCTTCACAACTACCTCAAATACGGTATAATCCTTCACGTGCTAAGAAAAGGATAGTATCTTTTACTTTCATGAACAGAGTGTGTAAAGATCTTGATTAATTACAAAGAAACTTTTGAAGTGTGTGCATGATCTTTCAAGTTTTCCTGATATCCTCTCAGGGGAGGCAATGAAGCAGAAAAGAAGGATCTTTAATAGGGAAACAGAGGCCGTACCCAAGTAATTTGCTGGCAGAAAAGGGGGTACCAATGTCATAGGGACAAAATGCAGTCAAAAGTATCTGTCTTTTCTTCAGTGGTAGGCATAGAGGACAGGACTAAATGTCCTTTGCTTAGTAAATAGCTCTTCCCATTACTCTGTGTGTATCTTGGAAGAAAGTTCCCATTTTCCTTGCTCCAATAGGTCCATAAAGCCTTAATTACAGAGCTCTGAGAATAGGCTGGGAAAACTCAAGCAGAAAACAGAAGAGGTATGATCAGTATAAAAGAGCATGCTTATGTTTGGAGACCTTCTATTATACTTCTATTATACTTCTAAATATACAACATGTGCTCCATCTACCTTGTGTGTCATTTCTCCATAGAAAGATTCTTCCTTTCAGGGGGCTGAGACCACCCAGGTGAATGGGAAAGTACCTTGGGATATATGGTCACTTCAAGCGGGCCTGATGAACAGGAGTTTCCCTACTACTCCTACAAATTGAATTCATACTCACAAAAGGGTCTCAAGACAGCAGATCTGGACACCCAAGCTGGAGAGACAGCCTTTCCAAGAGTTTCTTAGGACTCCAGTATAATTCAAGTTTCTGCTTACATACCACCAGTGAGAGTAAAAAGCAGCTGTGAAATTATTTTCCCTTGTGTGTGAGTAATAAAAATTCCTGGTTTACCTTGAAGCCCCTCTAATTGACTCCCTAATACTGCCAGTGAATCCCATATAATCCTGCACTCTGCCTGCTTGAAAGTCGGCAGCAGATTCAAGCATTGCAGGGCTTTCCAAGTCTGTGCGGTCACCCCATTCATTACTCATGAAAGAGACAGCGAAAGACCCAAATCTCAGGGGACCCTCTCATCTTTACTTTACTCTGTTTGTTTGTTTATTTTGCCACAATGCAAGCAGCAGCCCAGGCAGTTTCAGAGGAGACCACTGCTCTTAAGACCAGGTTTTCTAGAAAGAGCATTCAACTCTTGGGTTGCCATAAGCCTTGTTTTTGAACTGGTTAAGCCAAGGTTTTTCTCCCCTCCACCACATCTCCTTTCTTAGCATGAAATCTAGTAGAAGCAAAGTAAAAGTATCTCTGTTTGTTTGTTTAATACATAAAAATAACAATAACACAGTACATAAATGAAAAGGAAAGGTACTTCCTGTAAATTTCTGAAAGCTGAAAATAGTCTCAGGACTCAGCCAAAATTAATACTGTTATGTAGCCAGAGTTTCCATGAAAGCATTTGTACCTGGGTGTCTGTACAAGTAAAATTGTGCAAATAACTACAGCCTCTTTTCTGGCCAAAATTCTGCTACATCTCAACAAGTGAAGTCCTTTTTTTTCTTACTGGAAAGATGGCAATAACCTTTTTTACTTTTTCCCAAAAGCTATTCAAAACAGTTCTGATATAAAGAGAAGTGTGTTGTTTCATTAACAGTTTTAATACTGTCATGGTGTATTCAGTGCAGTAGCCAGCTGCCACCACTTGGTTATTCAAGGCACAGACTCACGTGCACTGATGGCTTTATCATGCCATGTCCATCTGGCAGAGTTTGCTGCCAAGTAGAGGGAGTGGCAGGATAGGACATGTGCCCATGGTTCATACTACTCATTTCAGGGTCCAAAATATTAGTGCAAGTTTTCCTTCTTCTGCAGTACAATAGATTACTAATTAAGATGATGCAAGGCAAGAACTTGAAGCCCATTCTTTTACGTCTGCCACAGAGGCAGAGGTAAACATCACCATGTTGGGATGGGTCATCCCTGGGAGAAGTAACATCTCAAATTGCCAGAGCTTACTCCCAGAGGACTTTTCTGTCAGTGTCCGTTGACAGATGGGATGTTAAAACATTGCAGCATTAAGTGAACGGCCCAAAGTTACAAACAGAGCCTGTTGCACCCCAAATATTGAAAAAGGGGTATCACAGCACTGCAGCTGGTGATGTGTTGCCCTAGTAAGTGCTTTGTATTGAGAGAAGTCCTGCCAGAAGCTTGCTCTGCAGCCACTGTCTCCTGAACCTCCCCTGCATCTTCTGAACTACCATGGTCCCTCACCATCAAATAACTTGACGTCAGATACAGCCTGTGACATACAGTGCTCTGATGTGCTTTCCTCTGCTTTCCTCTGCTTGGAGAGGTGCTGTGTGTTCCTGTTCTCAGTCTTCCCCACTATCCTGTCTATGAGCACCCTGGAAGCCTGGCAAAGCTTAGCTTGTGTCTTGGGGAAAAGATGGCCTCAGGGAAGGAAGAGGTCAAAAGTAGGAGAAAGTGCAATTTGTGAAGGTAACTCCATAGAAAAAAATAGTGATGTGTTATGTTTTGCTGAGAGTTCTTAGCAGTGTCACTGTCACTAACATTGCTATACACTGCTCTTTGAAAGACGATTTTGATAGCTTCTGTTACCAGAAGAGCGATTATTTTTTTCACATCATTTGTACTTATTTTTATAAATATGAGCAAATAAATAAATAAAATAACTCACCAGTCAAATAGAAGCTTTCATAAAAAGTTAAGTAAACAGATGGGCTTCCTAGCATGCCTGAAGTGTATGCGTATTACAGGCAATGGATCATATTGCAGGCAATGGCTCTCTATATCATCCAGGCAGATTTCATGTCTTTGATGTACGGAAGACAGCACTTAAGCTAAATCTCTAGGTAGCCCTGAAATCACAGGCAGTTGGCTCAGAAATAGAGGCTGGGCTAACTACTTCCTCTCACACTGTACAGGATGGTTTATATTCAGGAGTCCCTCCTCAGTTTCTCTATACATCGTCCAGGTCAAGGGCATCTGGCAACATTCACTCTCCAGGAATGAGGAGCCCCAACTGTGGTGATCAAAAACAATTACTTCTCCTTCCCAGCTGAGAGATCAACAGCTTCTTGTGCAATGCTATCTTTCTCTGTACCACACAAGAAGAAAAAAAGTCAAATATCATTACAATGTCTTTAAAAATCTTTCCTGAAGATCAGACCTCTTGTGATTCACCCTTGAGAGAGTATAAGCCAAGCTTCAGAGCCAGGAAAGCAGCATGGCTTATCATGTCATGGCCATTTTTCATCTGACATTGGACAGGAGGACACAGACACTGGTGCAGTTTTCTCACTTGAAGAACTTCCCGATATATAAAACTGTTACCAGGCAGTTATCTTGCAATGATCTGAATGTTTGGAGTAAGATATATTGGTCAGAAGCTGCAGGAAGGAGGGGACACCAAACTGGGTTCTATATAGAGCGTACTACTTAAAAAAAAATTAAAATGAGGATTTTTTTCTATGCTGTGACAGAAAGTTTCTGTTTTATTTGGGACATGTTATTATTTCTGAGTACAAGATAGTCTTCCTTGGTATACACCTTTAAGATGGAGTGGTTGGGCAATAGAAAGGAGAACTGCCTCTTTTCTTTGTCCTGACTGTTGGACAAGAGAGAACATGGGAAGATTACTCCTTCCCTGGGAGTATCTGCACAGATGCATCCTGGGCTAGGGGGACTGCACACATCAACTCTGAGTGGGGAAATAAATCATGGACTGCTAAGAAAAGCAGGGAGCAGACACAGACCCAGGCCTCCCAGGTGATTGAGAGAAAGGGACTGTTCCTACAGACCCAGAGAAGTCTGTGCAGAGCTGCTGTACCCCAGGAAGCAGATGCTGCACATCAAAATGATGTTGTGCTATGAGCAAACCTGAGGGAAACGGTCACCTTGTACAACCAGCAGGGAGAATTCTTGGCAAATACCTTTATTTTTGGTCAAGTTAACCCGAAGATCTTATTTCTCCACATTGTAAAAAGATCCCTACCTTAGTTTAGGTTCTTATAAATCCCAGCTCCAGAGTTTTGAAATTCCTTCTGGTGTTCTGGTGGGATCCCTGCTTTAAGGAAAATACACAAGCATGTCCCCCTCAAATTCCTGGCTCATTCAAGGTCCTGTCATAACCAGTTTAATCCTAACTTTGGTCAGATCTACGTCTGAAGTAAAAGATTGTGGTATTTTTTACTAAAAGAGTGGTAAGAAGTTGCTATCCTCCAAAAACATGTTGGAAAAAATATATAGCACTGAATATAACTTAATTCCTTCTCCTTTTATCAAAACTGAACTGAAAATTCACTTCCCTACTTTAATTGTTCAAATAAAAGTATTCAGTGTAGGCCATTCCTGAAGGTGGCAACAAGTGGTCTACAAAGACATGATAGAACCTGAAAAACAGTTATCACTTTTTTTTTTTAAATTGCAAAATTTGAAAATTATGTGAATGAAATATATACTTAATAACTAAACAAATACAACTGACAGAAAGGTATGAAATTGCTGACTGAAAAAAAAAAAAACCCAAAACCCAAAAACAATAAAAGAAATCCAACCCAAAACCCCCAAACAAAAAATGAAACACACACACACACCTTTCCAGAAGGATTTTGTAGCTTTGACTATAAGAAAATGAGACTGGCCAAAAGGGTCCCTCAGTCTCAGTTTTGTCTCTGGCAGTGGACAGCAGTATCTGCTTACAAAAAGGTGTAAGAAACAGGTGCATAGTTCTTTCAAGTGTAACCTTTCCCTTCACATCCTCTGGCAATCAACAGTTCAGAGATTTCCTGACCAGAGGATGAGATGATACTAAATATCAGGTTCATACCAGGGCTTTCTTCCACAGCCTATTCTGTCTACCTTATATCTACCATGATGCCACAATTTTTGCCAACCTTTACTGCCTGTTCAACCATTCAGGTATTGAACAAATTTAGAAGGAAATGACCGTGTCACAAAAATGGTACGAGAAAGCTGTCATGTAATTTGGACCTTCAGAAATGCCATTACCTTGGAGGTATGACTGCAACCTCACTTCCTAATGCTTTGGTTATAGTTCTAATCTCAGATTGCAAATAGGATCCTGAAATGAATCAACTTGGAGAGCCAGTGAAAGATAACGATCTGCTGAGAAGAAATACTTATTTGGCAGGTAAGCCCATGACAACTGGAAAAGATTTCTGGAGTATAATAGATTTAAAATTTGTTCCACAAATTCCTTGGGAACTGGGAAATATGCTTTGAACAGAGGAACTGCAGCTATTGGGCAAGAGTAATTCACTTAACAGCAATCAGTGGTTGCGCTTCAGAAAATACAGCATACTCCCATAATGAAACCGTGGGGCGGGAAAGAAGAGAAAGAGGCCAATTTCTTATTTAGTTTCCCTCTTTTACCACACATGGCCTGAGTTTGCTCTGGGAGGGAAACTGGGACCTTCTGGGTACTTAGTTTAAAAAGCAAATAAAGCCAGTTCTTCCAGCATTTGTCTTAAGAATTATTAAACACATAATTAAACTACCTTTTCCTTTACTGTGTCTTACTGAACCAGACTACCATGACTTTTGTATGAATGGCAGAAAAAAAGATACTGAAACAGATTGCAGCTTTCAACCTTTTTCTGTGCCTAATGCTGAAAAGGGGAATATAGGTTTTTGTTAAGCATATGTTTCTTAATTATCTTCTTGATGTTATACTTGAGATTAGGAGGAAGAGGAGAAATTGGGTGATTTGCCAGATGGACTCAAGCAAGGAAATACTGAGTGAAGAGATGGACATCCACAGTTACAAGCAGAAAAGAGATCCCCTTTTTCTGTGTCTCTGAATTTCAGTTCTAGTGTGAGGTCCTGGATTGACAAGCCCAGAAACTTGGGTCTGCTGTTTAGCCGCAGAAATATTATACTGTGGGTTAGTGTTCCGTTTTTCCAAAAAACAGCCACAACACTAGAAATACTTCAAAAGATGGGGAGGAGAGGAGGGGAGAAGTAGTTGTACCAAAAGATTAACTGGAGGGTACAAAGCAACTGGAACTGAAGGAGGCAAGAATGATCCCACACAGTATTCCCAGCAGCGGGATGGGAAACGGGAGCAGCTGGACCATGTTCACCAAGCTTGTGCGGACAGGGTGGCAACCCAGGTGGCCAAGCCCAAGCTGCAGAGAGGCTGGGGTGGCCTGAGGGACGGGGGGCTGCCCGCGACCACTTGCTTTGGTGCCACTTGGAGCAAGGGGCTGGGGAAGACAGGCAGGAGGGAGGCAGGGGGAGCTTTGCAAGAGTCTGCATGATTTCACCTGGGGTTGTGTGGGAGAGGGAGAGAAAGATGAGTTTCTCCCTGCGGTCCCTGGGTACTGCGCTTTCTCAGTCTGTTTGACAGAAAGGAGCAGTTACATGGGAGACAGGCTGGTCCTTGGAGCAGAGCTACAAATGATTAATTGTATCAAGAAAAAGAAACAGTGTTTCCTTGCTGAGCTTTGTAACGGGCTTCATATAAATTTGCGTGAAATATTATGTGGGATTACTGCAGCCAGCCAGGAGTTTGGCTGCAGGAGCCAAGAGGAGAACGGGAGCCCAGCCAACAGGAGAAGCAGGAGATGAAGTGGATCATGTTTGCCAAGGCCAGGAGGAGAGCCAAACCAGAGCTACAGTAGCATAGAAATGAGAAACGGGAATTGCATTCAGCATCAGTTCTTCTTATCGTGATCATTATTGCTCTGAATCTAATTGTCTTGCCCTCCTCCCCAACCTTGCCACAGGCCCCAGCAGAATGTAGGATAACAACAGAAGGTAGAGAAAATAGCATATAGGAGTTTAAACATAATCCTGTTGGAGCCCACAGCTGGTGTTGCGTGAAACCGCTTACCCACCCACTAGTACGGACCAGACTGCTGTAACAGATGCTCTCTTCTTACCCAAAAAGAATGTAGGCGTGGCAGGGGAGGTGGGGGGGAAGGGAGAGGGGTGACACAAAATGCCATTTTCCAGGTATTTTGCTCACAGCAGTGTTTTAAGGACAATTAGGGAGAACTGAGACTTCAGGATGACATTTGTTGGACCCTCCTGCTTTGTCCCACTCCTGCACAGTTAGTGCTCACTTTGGTTCCCATCTTGTTCTCATCTTGGTTCCCATTCCTCTACAAAGCAGATCCTGCCCTTCAAAGCTGTGAAGGCAGCTAGAACACTGGTTCTTGTCCTGTCCCTACACCTGGGGAGTCCCTCATTGATTTAAGCAGAGAGGTCTCACCTGGAGCTTCACATCTATGAACACATAAGGTGTGGCAAAATTTGAACTGTGTATCTCACCCTCATTTCCTTCAGAGAACAGATTGCTCTCCCAGACCTGAGCATCCTTCCCAGAAAGCTGCGTCTGGATCCAGACTTGGCATCCTTAGACTGTAATGGCCTGAACTCAGCCTCTTCACCCAGAAATAGTTCAGATCTTAAACAAATTTGTGCTTTGGGACTCTTTCTAGGATTTCTGATTCTGCGTAAAAACGCCTTGGCCTTCGTGTAACTAATAACTGGTGATGAAGGACCCAAACAGACTTTCCGAATATTCGTATTATCACACCTGAGCTACATGCTGAAGGTGTTCTGCAGGCAACAGCCCCTCTTGGCAAGCCAGAGGGGAACCTTATCATTAGCTGTGCCAAATGTAGCGGCACTAAGCCTGCATCAGCCAGACATCACACTTTGCCTACCTCCAAGGCCTTTACACCATAGGATGTGCTGCTTTCCCCTGGGATTGAGACTTTCTTGGCAGGGGTGGGAAGTAGGGTACACTCAAACCATTGTGGAATAACCTACAGTCCCAGCCTGTGTGTGCAGACAACCTCCAGCCTGGCTAAGAAAAGGGTGTGTTTTTTCTCTCTCTTTTTCCCTCCAGCTGGAATGAAATGTGAAATCTTCTCATAAATGCAAACTGAGAGATTCTTGTTTTCTCGAAGGACACATGGCAAAGACTTGAATTTCTTCTCCCAGCCAACGTTGAGGGAGTTCCCCTCCTGGAGGGAGGGTGCTTGCCAGCCTCGTGGGGCGTCAGAGTGCCTGGAAAAGGGCAGAACCGACCAAGAGCACCATGTGCTGCCGGCTGGGGATTCATCCCTTTGCTGTCCAGCGACACCTCCACAACATCACCCCTGTCTCCCACCATATCACCTGGTCAGTGTGGCTTCTCTCCAGCCCTTGCTCATGAAGACAGGCATAACTTTTCTGGCGTACTGTGTCAACACTAGTGCTAGCTCTAGGCTTTATTTGAGATCGCCACTGTCCAGAGAAGCTTTAGAAGAGATCATACACAGCTTTCAATAAATGTTTCAGAAACTGTTACGTCTCCATGTGCATAGAAATATATATTAAAAGTTTGGCCTATGTCACACATGTAATCTCACTGGGGACATAAATTAAACTTTGTAAGTTTAGAAGAAAAATCCACCACTTCTTCAAAAAAGAAGATTTGAAAATGAACTGTTTTGAGGTTGATGGAAAAGATTCCCTGTAGAAGTAGACATCCTAAAAGAGTAGAATATACACAGATGGGATATCTCTCATTTTGTTTTCATTTCCTTTTGCAGTCTTTTGGCATTTTAACAAGTTAATTTGGGCACTGCAAGCCAATGTTGGCTGTACATCTCCATTCACTAGACTGCCCAGGGGTCTCCCCTTGCAGAAGGCAGATCAATACCAAGCTCTGTGTAGAACCACCCAGACTCTGGTAGTGGTGATCTTGCTTTGTTTTGTTCATCATGTTCAGCCCCTCTCATAGAAAAGGGTTTCTTAACTCAGTCTGAACTGAGACAGAGCGAAAAGCAAATTGTTTGCGCTTTCCCTCGAGGCTGAGCCCAGAGTTTTGTTTTCTTAAAGTGTTCAAATGAGCTTCAAGTTTTGTGATGTGGGTAAATACCATGATCTGTAATTCTCTGTTTTAACAAAACCAAATTGTCTTCCACTCCCTATACCTCTTAGCCCTGCTCAAGATAAACAGATGTGTTTCTGTCCATCACCTAGCAAATGGTAAACTTTGTTTCCATCTCCCTGAGCACCTTCTGAGCAGCCGTCTAGCCTTCCTCTCTTTCCTCTTCATATTTGGCAACCACGTATGTAGGGTTTCAGGCAGACACTCCTCTGAAGCCAGTACCTCTAGGCTACTCAGGTCCTTTACTGTACTTCACGCTGGAATACAAATAGCAAAGATCAACTCCCTCTACATAGTAGCTCTTCACCCTTCTAGCTTTCCCCAAGAAGCAAAAGTCTTCTCCTTCACCTGTGAGGGTACCTTTGCATTTGCCTACAAAAACAAGAATGTTTTGATTAAATAATCCTGTATAATTAGTTTTGCTGCCTTTCTTCACGCTGTATAGAATGCCCTCATATATAAACAGACGTGTACAAACTGTACACTCTAGTAGAGAGGAGTGTCTTTACTCCTGGCAGGCAACAGCCCGATACAAGCTGAGATTAAGCAGCAGTAGGAACCATAGCAGATCTATGATCTGAGCTACAGAGAAATGGAGTTGAAAGCTGAGTAATAAGACAGTTTATCTGGGCTCCTCCATAAAAGAGCTGCTGCTGTGACACATATGCAGCCTAATGGCACTTGAAGAGGTTAATACACCTGGAAAGTGAGTTTTCAGATGAATTCCTTTTCCTCTTGGCCTCAACATAAGGCAGTGCTCTATTAGACTTGACCTTTCTTAATGTGAATTAGCAGCTCAGTGGAACAGGATCCAGAACCCAGGGTCCCTTCCCTCTTCACATCCATGCATTAATGTAACAAAAGCAAAAAGGTGTCAGCAAGCCTAAGAATAACTGAACAGATCTTGTGCCAATTTGGAATAAAATATAGAACCCTCCAGAAGTGGAAGTAACTTGGATACTTCTGAACTCTAGGTAAGGGAGGCATTTTAATTCACCTCCCTCCAAACCGCAAAAAAAAAAAAAAAGAAACATGGACAAATTCAGGTACTGAATTTAAAATAAAAAATAAAATTAAATTAAATCAGTCAGTTTATCATTTTGGTAGGACAAACAACGAGGGAATGCCAAATTATCTCTCTAGAATATAAATTACCTTTTCCCTCCTGAAACAGATTTATTCAATGACTTTAACATATAAAAGTACCCCCTTGCCCCATTTCCACTGCTGTTCTGGAAGCTTTCCTCACCCATTCCCCTCACTCAAAACGTTTCATCAATCTTGTCACCTTGGTCCTAGCCTGTCTCATGAGGTAATGGATGGAGCCCAGCTAGACATGAAGATGTGCCATCCAGGAAACCAGACCAAAACTGGTATGTTTAGAAACGTGTTTGAAGAGAGCACAGGATGACAGGGAGGGGGGAAGAGGGGGCAGGGGATGTTTTTCAGCCAGTGCTTTCCTTCCCCCCTTCTTCTTGCAGATGCTTGCTGTTGTCCAGCAGCCCAGAGAAAAATATATTTATATATATTTCTTTTTTGGTGAGGGGTGGGAAGGAGGAATGATAACCAGATCCTCATGGCACATCTCTCTTTGGGTCCTCATGGGAGCCGCAGCTGTACAAAGAGGGGAGAGCGAGAGGGAAGGGGGGGCTGGTGTCCAACTTCAACTTTCTAGAGATGGAGTTATTTTAAGCAATATCTTTGAAACAAAAAAACATGTGTTCTCTGTTCTGCAATGCGCCGGGCAAGGCTCAAACACCGGGCTGGGTTGCCCGGGGTCGCAGGCCCCGCCAAAAAAAACAGAGAGCTCTGAGGTGGGTCTGAGGCAAAGCTGGTCACCAGCGAGGAGCAGTGACGCGGCCAAGCCTAAAGGAGCGTGCCCCGGTTGGCAAACAGGGACCACAGTGTTGACTGCCCCTCCGGTATTTCCCTTCCAGTGCGCTGCGCGCTTGGCACACGCTGCTACAAGCAAATGTTCCATGATACATGGATGAAGGATGGGGGCTCGTGTACTGGGCACGAGCTTTGTGTGCCTTTCAGGCTGGAATTTACTTTGATTTGTTTTTCAGGTTTTGATCCGCCTGGGCTTGGCTGGACACGTTGCTGGCGAGGGGAGTGGTGACACATCACACCCTGCTGTGTTGTCGCGCTGGACTTCTGGCCCGCCAGCCTCTGTGTGGCCAAGCCCAGTCCCACACCTCTTCCCAGCTAGCAGTTCACACCATTGCACCTTGGTGCCTCTTCTGCACCTATAAAAACCAACTTACACACACCCTCAAAGGAAGCATTTAACTACATTTAAACACCAAGCACAGGTCTGGATGTTAACTTCCTCAAAGGCTAAGTGTTTTCAGACAGGGAAACATTGGTTCAATCGCATCCCCGAAAGCCAGGTGTTATTGTTAATTGAGTTTTAAAAGCTGTCTCAGCCCAGAGAGGACTTAAATTCCATTTTCAAGAAGAAACAAACCAGCTGCTTTTCTGAGAAAGAACCAAATACCGCCCCCACTCAAAGCTGTCATATGGGTTTTGACCTGGTGGAAAATAATGTTCTTCACCCAGCACCTTATGAAGAAAAACTGGTATGATGGAGAAGGATTCCCATCTGCCAGTGGTTTTTAGAGTGCGTTCACATGCTGCTGAAGCAGGGATGCACATGGGAGGTTAGGGGAGGCCCAAAGCCATCCTAGAGACTGGACAAAATAATGGCAAAATCATCACCCTTTTTTCCTTCCTGGCTGCATTTTGGGAGCCACACAAGGACATTTTCATAGGTTGGGGAAACAATCAGTTAAGGAGAAAATAGATAATCCCTATGTGTTTTTTTTTTATTTTAAACTACAGAATCTCCCAGTTTTGTACCTAGCATGCAGATGGTACAGCAGTTGAGCTTGGTGGAACTTCCTATGGTAAAGATGTTTACATTCGTGAAAATATGCAGGCTGAGGAATAAGGCTTCATTCAAATGTCTTTTGTTCACTAAATGATTATTTTACATCTGAATTTGCTGAGTGCCCATAACTTGGAGTCAGTGGGGAGCAGAGGGTACTCAGCATTCCTGAGAATTAGCCCCAGGATGTATAAGTATTGCTTTAAGTCTCCTTAGCATTTTACAGATTTGGCTGATTTTCAAGATCTTTAAAGCATGACACCGTACATTTGTCCTATTTTTTCCTTTGGTGTGGGTGTGTGCCCATGGTGGGAGTGCTGGTGTTGGAATTTACCTCAAAAACAACCTTTAAATCCAGCCTCTTGTTTTCCCAGGAGTATTTGTTTACATAAAAGGCTTTGTTATGGCAGTAAGCACTAATGTGTTTGAAAATCTGTCACACAGTAATTAATTTATCCTCATTGCACCAAGCTGTTAGATAGGTTAGCATTATCCACATATTACAGGAAGAGAAGTGAGGAACAGAAATTAACCCATGAGGGGCCTGTGGAAGACTGTAGGAGAGCCTGAAAAGGAACACAAATCTCCAGAAAACAGGCTAATGTCTTAACCACATGAATATCCTTTCTAAGGTTTTATTTGTTGTCATATCCTTTTTCTGCTTGATCACTTAGGACAAAATGACCTGTCCCTAGATAACATTTTATATACTGGAACTAAAAATAGGAATTCTCTTCTCCTGCTCTTAAATTGTAGCATTGTAAGCGTGCAGCATGGGAACTTGTATATTTCATAAAACAAAACAAAACAAAACAAAACAAACTACTAGGGATCAAGAAGAAAAACAGATAAAGACCAAGTGTGGGAGAAGAAGGCAGCTATGGAGGGAAAGAACCTTTGAAAGTGTCTGCAGGGGATCCAGCCCCAAATACTTCTCACTGTTCAAGACTTTTCTTGCCATCTCCCTCCATGCCCTTCGGAGAAATAAACATGGGATTGAAGAGCATTTGTATTAATCCTCGCACGTGATGCACGTACATGCAAAGATTTGCCAGGCTATTTTTTTAACAAGAATTCAGCCACCTGGTTGGAGAGCCACAGACCAAAAGCTGCAGGAAAACAAACAAATCTTCTCCTTTCACTTTGTTAGGTCTTTGTCTTTGCCTCAAAATATATCTTTGCTATAGTTTTCAAGTGACCTTAGAGCTGAAGAAAGCCTGGGGCTGGTAGTTTCTCTGTAGTCTTTGTAAGTACGAGGAATACAAGATTCTTCATACACCCTGCTGTCACCTCAGGCTAGTTTTGCAACTGTTTTGCAGTGCCAATCCCAGACCTGCCAAGTCTCACAGTTTCTGGTTGAAGATTCACCCAGCTGGCTCCTGTCTCACAGCCCCTTACTGTAGGGCTGGCACTTCACTTAGCATCGCGTCACAACTGCTCTCAGGCTCCAGGACCCTCTTATATCAGATGGAGCCAACTCACTTGCCAACTGTCCAGTCTGGGACCTGGGTTTCCAAACAAGAGGCGATTCACCTACTGAGACTCTGTCCCTCTGATTCTATCATCTTAGTCTCTTCCATGGAATCTGTGTAGAGAAAAACCCCTTCAGTGCAGGATGCCTTTAGCCATAGTAAGAAAAGCCTGCCCTGCCCCTCTGTTTCTGTTGTGCTTTCACTTTGCAGGAACCTGGGTAGTGTTTAGATGTTTTGTTAAGCATTGCTCACTGCCAGAACCTGATATTGTGAAATCAGGGCTGCACAGAAGAGTGTATGCAAGCTGAAGTAACCTTCCTTAGAAAAAAATAGGGTCCCAAATTACCTCTGGGTCTTGAGGGAAAAGCTGTAACATGCCTTAGAGCAAGGGTTCCCAAAAGCACTTGGCTCTAGTATTAAAACAGGCAGCTGCTGTCACATACATGCATGAGCAGGAGGAGGCATTTGGCTGCTCACAGAATAATAACACACCACCTCTTTGGGAACCCTGGCTCCAGGGCAAATTCACCGCCATATACCACACACTTACTCCTCTCCTATTAGTGTGGTTCTGGTGTAAGGGTTTTGCATAGCAGTCACAGAACAATTGGTGGCATTTTGCAATAGTGTAACTTGGGTGGAAATTTCTTACTAGTCATCTGACCAAAATAAAGCCAGGTGTTAGATGAGATAGGGTCCTACATACGTACTTCTTTAGGTAATCTGATGGACTTGCTGTCTTCAGATCACTAGGACCCTGGTTTCAGCCTGTAAGTAACTGGCAGGGAACACACCCAGCGTAGCTCCTGTGCGATGCAGCCTGCTAATTCACTGCCAAAGTTTGTCTTAGCATCTGACCACCAGATACAACAGTTGCCTTCATGTAAGGAAAAGTGCTAACTGTGGTGTTTAGAGGTTATTGCTATGCTAGCAGCTGTGATGTCATGGCTAAGGGTAGCTACAACACTTTTCCTCTTGAAGCCAAAGTTCTATAAAAGTATACGTAGAACTGAAATCTAATTACAGTGTTCAGCTAAGCTTTTCAATAGGGATGTCTACATTCAACGTTAAAGTCAAGATAGACTTTTCTGTAGTGAAAGCAAATTTGTAGAAAAATGCCTAAATACATTATGGAAGAAATTTAGTATGCTTTGATAGTCAGCACAAGGTTTTTTGTACATAGAAATGGCGGGAAATGCCTCACTCAGGGGCTACCAGGTTCTAGCCGAACTCATACGGCTACAAGCAACAAGTCGCTTCACTGTGGTCTGCGAATCTCCCAAGAAGTGGGGAGAGATGAGGAAGCCTTGGGCTCATGCTTGCAGCTGAGCCCTTTAAAGAGGAACCAGGAACCCACACATATAGGTCCATGATCATTTGGGAGAAGTGGAGTCAAAGAACCTTCCATCTCATTAAAAACAAAACCCCATGAGCTGCTGTGACAGGCAAGTAATGTGAAGGAAGCAGGTAATACTGTCCTTCAACAGGAACAGTTCATGCATAGTTAGCAGGAAAGGAAAAATAGAGCATAATGAGTTTTTTGTGTCTGGGTGGATAATGAATGCTTTTTTAATGTCTACAGGGCTTTTACAGGTGAAATTTGAGCCAGCAAATTGGCATTATGCCAAACCCAGCTCAGCTCCCCACTCAAATTGGCTGCAAGGCACAATCATATTCTCTGTTCCTTCTCTCCCCTTTATCTCTTAAAAGGATAATTCCTGAAAATTTGCATTAACAGACAGACTTGGGGAGGGGAGTGGGTAGGGGGGTGGGTAGGGGGGGCTTGCTTGCTTACTTTCTCAAAGGTGCTTAACTTGAGGTCTTCTGTCTCCTCTCAGGAGCCATTAAGACCTCATTTACTTGCATAAAGGGAGGTGGGAAAGAAAATATCCTAATATTCCTTACTCTCTAATCTTTCTAACCAGGCTTAATGCAGAGCATTTCCCTCCTTCCTCAGCCTCTGTTGTGAGAGGCAGCGCTGTTATGAAGAGCTCCCCTGACCACTTTCTGAGCAGATGATACCACAGTCAGAGCCAGGGGTGGAAGCAGTAATGTGGAGAAAGAGGAATATTGCTTTCCAGTTTCACAGTTTACAACCAGTCAGTGACATTGTCAGTGCTCCCTGGTGAGGTCATGCTGTGTTGCTCAGGGCTCTTGTTGGCCATGCAGCCCAGGAGCAGTTTCCTCCTGGGACAGGGGCTCAGAAGAAGTTGCAAGCATGCAGTCTTGGTGGGAGGACTGCGCATCCATGCACGGATGCATCTTGTAAGCTGGTATATACATGGTGTTCAAGACACTGCTTCGGGTCCTCTTGGGGACTTGCAGGCCCTTTAAAGGACTGACCTGGCAAGTGTATATCTGGAGAAGGCACTGCTCTGTTCTTTGTTCCTCTGGTAGGGCATGCATGGTGGTGTGAAGGAGTTATTTTCTCTTTGCCAACAAGCAGAGAAGCCTCCTAGAAAACCACCCGCTGCCAGTGCTTCACAGTGAATGTTACCCACATTATCCCTGGCATAGCAACATAGCCAGTTTGGAAATGGACATTATGAAAGAAAAATAATGGCTCAGCATTTCAGCCTCAGTGGTACAATGGGTTTATTTTCACCGCGCCATGGAACGAGCAGGAGACGTAGGGCTGCTGAGCTCGACTTCTGGACCTGATCTAGTATCACAGAAAGGCTTTGTGCCATGTGGATGTGCCAGCTTGGCAGGAGCAGCTTGGCACTTTCTGCCATGTGTTGCCTTGCCTGCTGCCGACATCCACATTCACAGTTTTGCTCAGAGCCTATTTGATACCTCTGCCCTTCCATTGCTTCTTCAGAGTGGTAACCTCTCCTGGCATAGGAGGAGATAAGAAAGGGGTGTATTGGTCCAGTTTCTCTCTTTTCTACCAGCAGTTCTGACATTTGGAAACCTGTGTCCCAATGTTCAACCTCAATTCATCTTTCTCTGTTTTACCAGATGGTTTATTCACCTCAAAGTCATGTTTTATGAGATGAGTGGGCTTCTTTGTCTTTTTGTGTTCTTGGAACATCACTATAAACGTGACACAGTAGATGGCTGCTTTAAGGCTGATTCAATGCCAGGAACATGAGCTGAACTTGTACCTCAGGTCAAAACACGAAAATGACTAAGTTACTTTCTTTTCAGCTCCTAGTTGGTTTGTTAGTCAGAGAAATTAAACCAGTTGGTAACCTCTTTTAGGAAAGCTTCCGGCTTCAAACACCACAAGAAAGTTTCTCGTGCATTGGCAAGGTTGTGTCTATGTCTGTACACAAACTATCCCAGGACTTTGACTAACTCTTACTCCAACTGCTAATCCTTCACTTTCCTGTCCTAACTAATAAAAATCAGGCAATCCTCATGAATGTCCAGCTATGGGCAGAATGCTGCCTTTGTGGTCTGAAAGTCAGTCAATTTGCTGTCTTGATATGGAAGGTGTTTGACATGGATGAAAACTCTCTTTCTGAACCATGTGCCTGGTTCGGGAAGAAGAAATAATTTTTAAGCCAGATCACCCAGACAACATGAAGAGCAGCTCAGAAGTTATTACCTTCTGAACTGTGTTTTAAGAAATTTTTATTTAACCTCATTTGGGTTTGACCTCTGTGTCTCCCTACTTGCATCATATGTTTTGGGTTGTTGGGGTTTTTTTTATTCCCAGAGTAACCAAGAGATATAGAGTAAATAAAGGAGCCAGCAAAACAGACAAACAGAAGTATCTGCTAACCTATTTACTCATATTTCCTGAAATCAATGGGGAATTTAGAAACCAGAGATGGAAAAGCCCTATTAAGCAATCTTATCTATCCCATTGCCAAAGCAGGTTCAAGTATGGGACATTATGAGCCAAGCTACTTTTCAGCTTCCAGTTCAGTCTTTTAACTGACTCAATTGTATCTACATCAGATAGTGCTAGAGGAGAACAGTCTGATGATCTAAAAGCTAAAGCATTTGCTTGGTTCTCCAGAGTCTTTTTTACTAAGTCCAGCTGACAAGATGGCTGTGGATGATGAGCACTGCCCCTGTAAATAGGTGTCACCCAAACAGTGACACCTATTATTATTGGTAAGTTTTACAGATAACTGGCTGAGTAACAAAAAACAAGACAATGAAGTCGGAAATGGTTTGAGAGAAGTGAATAAGACACAAACAGAACTTAATGACTGAGCAGAAGCCAAATATGATGCTATGAGGATTTGTTTATTTCACACCAATTAACCTTTGGGTTAAACCAATCAGCAATTGCATTCATAGAAGCTTCACAGCAAGGAAGATTGCACTAGGAAAACAATTCTTGGTCCAAGGTCTAGAGGCGTTCAGCTCAGTAGCTTTGTCCACATTGTTCTTACTGGTTTTGTTCCATTCCTGGTATTTGCCAACAGGATCCAGGCTTTTCTATTTGACATCATTTTATTTCACATGAATTTAGAGCTGTTGAAAGATGCTGGCTTCTCTTTATACCTATGAGCTAGGCAGCAGCTCAGCAAGCTTCCACTGGCAGTCCGGCCAGGACATCCCAGTCCTGAGAACAGAACTCCTTGCCCATCTCATTCATTCTCAAGCCACTAAGTCAAAGACATCATTTCACAGATCCTTAGATTTTAAGGCCCTAAAATGATCATTCTGAACATTTATTCTTGTCACCTGCAATGTCATATGTGAAATTATAAATGGGATATGACAAGTAACAACTTTTACAAGCAAGATTTTTCTACCCCTTTCTCCACTCCCCATCCCAGTCAGCAACAACAACAGTTATAGTGTATTAGTGTAATATAAACACTACTGAGAAATTTAATATAAACTTCATTGGTCATTAAAGTAGATCACCATCAACTGTAGATGAGCTTCATTTTATTGGTGTTAATAAGGTGACCATCAGGTACACCAGTGATGGAGACCTGGCCAGGTTTACTTTACATATCTCCAGGAAGAGAAAAGCCTGTTAGGACAGCTTAGTCCGACAGCAAATATAGAAAGAATGTCAGAGAAGCCTAAGTTGACACTTCAAAGGAGGATGGATAGTCCCTGAAGGAAACCTTGAAGGCTTGCTTGATTTCGCTAGATCATAATAAGGTAAAGTGAACAAGAAATGGGTACTCTTTGAAAGTCAGAGATCATTCATAAACATAACGTCATAAGCCCACTTAGGCCTTCTAAGCATCCATGGGACACAATGTAGAAAGCCCTGGGTGGCCTTTTAAGCTCACACATGGAAAGCAATTGACATAAAAATGTCCTTCGGCAAAAAATAAGAACTTTACTCACATGGGAACACCAGAAGGGTTGCTGTACAGTTAATGTTTAGCTGCTTATGTACAGGTGCTTGAAAAGCACATTTGTGAAATTGGCATGTTTCTTTCAAGACCTTACTTTCAAAACCTGTGTGATTTGCCATTCTAGCACTTCTAAGCAGCTGCATATCAGTATAACTCTCCTTACTGTAACCAAAAAAAAAATATCCCCAAACCTTTCAATACAAAGATTAGAGCAGCCTAAGTCAGGAGTAGGCCTAGTTCTGATGGACAACCCGGTTAGGCTGTAGGGCATTTAGCTTAGAACTCTACTGAAATGAAGAAAAGTAGTCTTGGTTTTAAGGGGCAAGGGGGAAAACAGAGCAATATTAATTGACTCTGTAATTCCCAAAGACTTGTTTTCTTGTTAATGCCAAGCAAAAATTACATCACCTATGTTATTCATTTTCCATCCATCAGTTTTCTTCTCACTCCTAGACAGATGCTACTTAAATTTTTTCTCTTCCTCATTCTCCTATTTAGTTTTGTCTTCTAGCTGGAAATAGTTGCATTCTGAAAATATAGCTTTGCTTAAAAGACATATGCACTTAAAGGTGCAAACCACTTACATGTACAAATGTGCTATGAATCCAAAAATATCACATTCACTATTGTCATAACAGAAATAAGAAGGTATCTTGGAGGTAACTGGCTGTCATGAACAATTTCCAATTTTGCACCAAAGTGAGAAGTTATTGTCATCTGCTTCTGAGCCTGGTGCTGGTGAACAATGTATAGGCTTTTGTGTGATATACTGCACACTTCGATAAAAGCAAATTGTGGAGAATGTCACACACCCAATATAATCAGGTATATTAAGCCCTGATAAAGGATCTCCTAGGGAGCAGAGCATCTCCAGTGTAGAATTACAGTGTGATATGCTGCTGACCAGATTTTATTTTTAAAATACATGGTAAATTATAGGCCCCATATGCTCTTGATTTCAGTGATTTCAAAAATAGAAAGTGAAAGCTCCCAGCTGGGGGCACAGCTGCTGCAAAATGCTAGTAGAAATCATAGCCAGGAGTGTCAGTTGTAAATGCAGCAGCCTGCAACTGAAGTGGTGGGAGAGTTTTGTTTCTCCTCAGTCTGCAGCTGGATCTTGGGTGGGGGGAGCCTTCCTCAATGCCTGAAGGGTCAACTGTCTCTTCTCTGAAGCAGATGCAGACATGTTTAGCTGTGAGATTCTCAAATATTGACAGTGCTTAGCCAACACTGGACTTCCAGGACCCTGTTGTTGTTCCTATCTTCTTTCAAAATCATTCAAGTCTGAGCACTTAAAAAAGGCATCCGTATGGACTGTCAGGATTGAGCCGGACTACAGGCTTCATGACACCATGTGCTGGGGTGAACAGGGAAGGCCAGCTATTGAGGACAGTTGAGGGCAATTTTCATGATCTACAGAAACAGTGAAGGGAAGAATGGAAGTGAAGAATGGAAATGAGTCACCACAAGAAGTTTGTATCAAGTGACTGTGCTGTACCTTTTGCTCAAGAGCCACCATCTCCCCAAGTCATCTCCTGCTGCCTTCTAGGTGCTTCTATGGGAAGGAGGCTATCATATGTGGGCTATCGGGAGGGACAGCTGCAGAGATCAAGCATCTCCTCTTCCAGCAGAGAATAACTTGCATTGAGTCACTGTTGCCAATGTGACAGTAGAAAAAAACTTGTGTCCTGGTTTGGGGTACAACAGGACCAATTTTGTTCTGTAACTTTACATGTTAGGCTAGGCCTCTTCCAAATACTGAAATTAACAGCATATTGTGCAGAAATTGTTTGCTCTCAGTGTGATAAGACCTATGTTTATAGCTGATGCCCAGGCATGGTATGCAGAGAGGCTCTTGCTTACGCTTATTGCTATAACAACTAAGGCCAGCTAACGTTGTTATTTGCCCCGTTGGAGGGTCGGAAGAGGAAAAGTGTAGAGGGGTCCAACATGCAGAGAGGAGCAGAGAGGACAGGTGACCCAAAAATGACCAACAGGGTGTTCCACCCCATCTGCCTCATGCTCAGTATAAAAGCTGAGGAATCAAAGGGTCAGCTCTCTCTTTTCTTCAATGGCCGATGTCTGAGGAGGACTCTGTCTGTTCATTTGCCTTTGATCCTGATCCTGAATCCAGATCTGGAATCCAGTTCCCATCCATCACTAAGTCCAGTCTGGGACTTCCCTAGTGCCAGCCAGTGACGTGATTGTCATCTTGGGAGTTTGATATGGTTTTTTATATATGTCATTATTTTCTTTTTATTTTATTATTAATATTTCATTAAAGTAGTTTAGTTCCTTCTAAACGCATAAATCTCTCTCTTTCTCTCCTGCCTCTCTTTTTTTTTGAAGAGAGGAAGGGGGGGGCATCTGTCACTCGCCTGGTGGCCAGTTTGGCCCAAACCGCGACACCTGCTGTGCTGGTTTGTGCTTTATTTGGGTTGTTTAAAATGCACCTACTTGTAAAATCCTATAAATATCAGATTCAGTTTCTTTCCAATCTTCTGTACAAAGTGGAAAGCTTTTGTATAAATGGACTTTAAAATGCAAAAAAAAAAAGTAAAAAAAAAAATGTAAAAAGTCCTTTTGCCCCTTCCCTTTTAAAGGAGAGAAAGAACAAAACTGTGAAAAGTGGTTTTAGCCTGTTGGTGAGGCTCTGTGCAGGGTCTGTGTAATAAGAGACTCCAAAGAGAACAGTTTCTACACAGCTGCTGCCTCTTGATCTTTAATGTCTGCAGTGCTCCTGACTTGTACAGCAGGAAAATAAGTAATGCTATCTTGTTTAATCATGCTGTCTCCTACCTTGCTTAGCATTTAGTAACTGGACTGGACCACCTAACTTGAAGAACTGCTTTAAAGGCACTTCTTTGATGGCAGAAACCCTCAGTTTGGAATTTTTGAAACACGAGCACCCTCTAATGGAAACGAGAAGGAAAGAGCAACCACAGTAGGAAACATATTTTCTCTTTGAGTATTTAGGTTAAACTTTATGCAAGAATCAATTCCTCTCCTGTTCTCAAAGGAATGGTTAGATATCCTGTCCTTTTTAACATAAAACAGAGAAGATAAGAAATAACCACTTTCTACTCAGAATCCAAAAACACTTCACCAACCTGAAAGGCTAAATAGCATCTTGGCGTCTTCTGGTCAGAGCTGTAAGCTAGCACAGAAGCTCTGGCTGCTGAAGAGGCACAGTCAGATACACAAGCCGACCTTTAGGTTGCTTCTATTTAGGTTAGCTACTTTTCTTGCTGCAAATTGCATAAGCAGCAAATTGGCTTCTCCTGAGCTGCTGCTAGTGCTCTAAGGGAGCAGTAGTTGGCACACGGTAATTGCTACTCTGTGGGCACTTATTCTTGCACAATTAGTCTAAAGAGTTCTTTCATACAAACCAGCATAGGTGCTTAGTGTGAGCTGCAATCAAATTGCAAAGGCTATGTTAGCAAGCCCTGTCTTACATATCAACAGCGGTGTTTCACAGATTGTGAAAAACAAACCAGAAAGGCTATGTCACACAACTAGGAGGTCTCTCGATGATTTTGCTGCCTGCCCCTACAAACTAGATCTCTGCTGATTCTCATACAGAAAATGGATGATGGTGTCCCTGCAGAGAAATAAATTCCAAGAGTGTTTATCAAGTTTCTTGCCTTGGACTTGCTCTTGCTCATCCTCTGTGCCATTGTGTGGTTACAGGAGACTAAAAGAACTGTGAGAAATAAGTTTGTCACCAGGGCCCTGATTTGTACGTTCTTATAGTATCACAGGACTTTGAAGGGTGCCACTGCATATGCTTGCCATTTAATCACCAGCCGATTTCATTTTGCCCTGAGAGCACACAGGCCTATGAGGTACAAAGGATGTGCAAGCCCTACGAAGCCACATCAAACAGAAGGGGTGTGCTATGTCCAGACATGCCGGCTGCACCTACTCCATGAAACATGCTCAAGCATTTCTGGAGAAAGCATGGTGACTCAAATCAGGCCAGCAGCATATCCCAGCTGTGTGCATCTTCTGTTTTTCTTATGTTACTGGTCAATAAAATAACTAACGCTGATTGCCTCAGCTTCAAATATTGCATGTGTAAATCAGTGCTATGTCTGTCTCTCAGCATCCACATGGAAGCTGATGTAGTATTCCCCTTCAGGCTGCAAAACAGGTTTTGCTCCAAGTCCAGTGTTTTACCTTGCTCCTGAGTTTCTGAAAGGTTCTATAGTCTAGGTTGAAACTTCCTATCACTGACCTCAGCCAATGGTTTCTGGGAGAAAGTCTGAGGAAAATCCATTCAACCATTCTGTGAAAGTGGAAAATGAAACAAAAATTCTCTGGAAAATTGTTTAGAAATATATTAACTTGCACATCCAGTGAGGAAAACAGGAGCAGAAAACACAGCTGTGCTTTGATTAGAAAGCTGATTACAAGTTTTTAAGAGCATGTTTCCCCTTTTACTCATACTAGATTTACCCTGATGTGTATCTCGTGATTTTATTCTTTGCTTGTACTGATTAAGGTGACAATGGAGTCAGGTATTATTTTACCACAGCATCAGAGTTATCCTTTGGCATATACTGTGAGTGCAAATGTGTTGTTATTTAGATGAATGTGAGTATCATCACTGCGTAAGCAACATGCACAGTCCCTGCCCTTTGGCCTATGCCATGAGGTGTAGGAGCTGTCCTGCCTTGTGACACCACAGATCTGCTGAACAAACTGTCCTATTGCAAGTGTCATTCAAAACCTGGAAATCCAGAGAAGGCATAAGATGAAAAAAAAAATTTCTCTTGGGTGAATTATATCTAATGCAGAGCTCTCACACGTGCTTATGATAAAGTAAATATTATTTGGTATGTACTTCCTGTGTTGACTTTTTGTGCACATGCTTATGTTATCATTAGGTAGTGAGAGACATAAGAGGCAAATAGATATTCCCATAGCATAACACTGCTTTGTTCACGTTTCTACAAATCTCAATAACAGGCATACATGTCCCCTTCTTTTCATCTGTATCTGACTCTGAGCAAAAATTTAATATTCAGTTGACCCTAAACATAAGAGATGAGTTTCCCACACTTTTGTTCTTATCATGGTACCTCTCAAGTTACCCACAAAATAAGGCCGGCGAGTGGCTGTGGTGTAGTCATTTGCTGCAGTAGATGCCGTGGATCAGGTCTCCAGTGAAATTCGACAGGGTAATGCTGATGAATTTCATCAGCTGGAATTCTGGCTTGCTGGCGTATTTGGGAACTGTGGTCATGGAGGTGACTAATGTGTTGCAGTGTTTCTCAAGCTTTGAGGCTGAACATCCTGAGGAAACTCTGATCTCAGAGCAAACCTGAAGGAAGTGCCTTGTATATGTTGTGGGAGAGGAAGGCTAGGAGGATGGATGAGAAGGAAAGGACTTTTAGGTGATTTCTAATGCTCAAGACTTGGCAAAACCAAATCTTGGGATGAGCTCACATTAATAAACAGAGCTTGGTTTGCTGAGTCTAGAGAAAAACTGATTTAGTGAGAAAGAAATAAAAAAGCTCTTGTGTTATAAGTTTTAAGGTGTGCTAGAAGTTTTCATAAAGAAAAAAAAAAAAAAGAAGAAAAGAAAAACAGGCAAAATTTCATATTTCCACATCTCTTTTTTCTGCTTTTTGTCTTCTAGTCTTTAAACAAATGGGTCTTTTCTAAAGAAGGCATTTAGTGTCTTTGACAAGAAACTGTTTTATGAAATCACCCCGTGGAGCTAAACCTTACCGCGGGGATCCTGGGTCAGAGCCTTCAGCATGGCTGAGCTCTCTTATTCTATAGACAAACTGAACAGACAAGTGGGCTGTGGCATTTCTGGAACTCTTTCCTGCTTCATTCAGATCCTTTGGAGTTATCAGCTTCAAGGAGTTATCAGCTAACAGGGAGACAGGGGGATAAAGCACTAGCATTTGATTTGCCGGGGGCAAATAAATTGCTTGAGCCAGTGAACGTGCATTAGGCAAACATTTTTTACACACCTCCATCATGCACTTCTTTAAGAACATCATCCAACTTATGTCCCAAGATTTTCAAGCCTGGAAATGACAGGAAACGTTGTCGGTCAGGAGAAGAATGATATGATGGGAAAGACATAGAGGGCAAGCTTCATCGTGACCCAGCACATTAATTGCTCATAGTAGCCACTATGAGTGGCTCCAAGTACAACTGTTTGCCCCCTGACTTGCGTGAGCAAGGTGTCACTAATGCTAAAGGGAAGAGTGGGGGAAATAAAGCCCCTCGCAAGTATTGCCAACACACACAGGCATTCGTATCTGAAAAGTTTAAACGTGGGAGCCCTCCTGTGGTAGTTCTTTAGTAGTATGTTTTTCACCGGGATAAAACAGTCACCAGAAATGTATTGAAGTCCAAGCAGACAGCAGCAGAGTCATAAAAGAAACCTGTATCTGTGTGCAGTGGGTATGAGTGCGTATGTATACACTGTTACTAAACGTTAGTAGGCAAGCCAACCTCACATTGCTTGTGTTGGGCACCTCACAAAATTTAACCTGACCAGCCCCATGACAACTCAGCAAATTAAGCTTAACCTTGAACATTGAAGCCATTTCCACCTGCGTGAGTCTGACATGCTGACTGCAAGCACAGAACCACTGCTCCTGTTCATTTGAAAGGTTTGAGGGTAAGGCATATTCTCTGTGCACCCGGAGTGTCAAGGTGAACCAGCCAGCAGAGGAAGGCTGAATGCTATATGTGAAGTTACCCCCGCACAGAAGTCTGGCCTGAAGCTGATGCAGGACTTATATGAAGCCTCTAAGAGAGCCAGATAGCCTGATTGGGCCTGAAACCATCCCACACTGCCGGTGGTGAATTTGCAGATCAGGCTGAGAAGTTACAAGAGAGCACACAGGGCAAGTGCCACCAGCAGTGGTCAATGCTGTCTGGCAGCTCTCTCCATGAGGGAACTGACAAAGCAAAACTCTCTTTGGTGTTCAGGGATTGCCACCCACCCACCCAGTTCACTCAGCACTCACCAGATTTACAGCTGGGATAATTATCCATCAGGCTGCACAGAGTCAGCAGACAAGGAGCTCTTGGGGGTTTCATTTTCTGCTGAATTCACAGTGGCTGTTTTTGTCACAGCTCCTGGTGTTATGGTGTGCTTCTGGGGTTTGCACTGGACACTCACAACTCTGGGCATCCTGGGTCAATCATCGTTTTCATCTGAGGGTACAGAAGAATAATCCCGCAATAAATACTGTTTTCTCAGTATTTGTGAGCAGAAGGAGGGCAGGACTGACTCTCTTGGGAGCATCACTCATTTAAAACCACATGAGCTGGTCATGAATTCACTCTCTAAGGATGGAGGCTTCATGCCTGTATTGGTATGCACAAACTACTGTAACAGCTACATCCTATCAATGACGTGTTTTAACTGAAACAGACGTTTATTAATTATTGATATTTCAGTAAGAAGACGACTTCAAAAGCATCTCTCTAAAGTCTGAAAAGACAGGAATTTTGGAGCATTTGTGTTGAAGTTACAAAACTGTTAAATTTTAATGAACAAACAAAAAGCCTTTTGAACAGAAGTAACACATATTGCCACATACTGCAAATGTATGCACTGGTTAACCAGCACCCACTTTTATGCAGGTTCCAGACCATGTTCTGAAACTCACTTGGTTAAGGTAGAGCTTAAACAAACTCAAGTTTGCTTATTCAAGGTAGCAGCGTCCAAAGGACTGAACCACAGTGCAATTATTGCATAAGAGGCTGTGTCCAGGAATTTTAATGTGAAGGACCTGCTTTTATCTTAGATGCTTGAAATAAGAACAGGGATGATGATGCTTTAAGGGACCAATGATCTTTATGGAACAAAGCCATATAATAGCATAAGAGTGATCAAAAGTATTGATCACTCACTTTTGTTACCAAATGAATGTCCTTTTTATTGTCTATTGTAGCTTTTAGAACCATAGAATCATAAAATAGTTAGAGTCAGAAGGGAACTTAAAGATCATCTAGTTCCAACCCCCTTGCCATGGGCAGGGACACCTACCACTTGGCCAGGATGCCCAAAGCCCCATCCAACCTGGCCGTGAACACCTCCAGGGATGGGACATCCACAACTTCCCGGGGCAACCTGTTCCACTGTCTCACCACCTCCAGAGTAAAGAATCTCCTCTTAATATGTAATTTAAATCTACCCTGTTTCAGTTTAAAGCCATTACCCCTCATCCTATTGCTTTACTCCCTGGTAAACAGTCCCTCCCCATCTTTCCTGGTGTCCCCCTTTATGTACTGGAAGACTGCTACAAGGTCTCCCTTCTCTTCTCCAGGCTGAATGCACTTTTTTAATGCACTCATTTTACAGCAGAGGCTGACACCCTCCAGTTTCTCATGTGTCTTCTTGGTAGTGATGTTCAATATGACATATTTACATCTGATTGTTGGGGTTTTTTTAACAGAAGTTGCTATGCCCTAGTATTTGTGGCATTTGTTAAGAGAAATATTTTTATGTATAGGAGTATTTTATGTGCACTTACAAAGACAAAGAAGAAAGCCTGTGGACACTTGCTAAAGTGCTTTCTAAGGCCAAGAAAAGAATCTGTAGAAAACTAGCTATCTCTAAAATGCTGAAACAATGGGAATTCATACTGTTTCCCTTCTTAAATCAATGTCATCTCTGAAATACAGCTATATAAAAGTTTCCAGGGCATATAAAATGTCAGGTTTTCAAATATTTTGCATGCTAGCATAAAAAAGTCAAAATACTAATTCTTTTCAAAATGATTAAAATTCTTGAATATTTTGTTTGGGATACCTAAGCATTTCTGCTAGAGCTAACAGGCTTTCCGACTGCTTGACTCACTTGGGCCAGTCGGATGGCTAGCAAGGCAGGGTGCCTGAAGAAAGAGAACAGATCGGGTGATTTGATTATTACCAGTCAAGAGAGTATTACCGGGTGATCAGATCCATGTGTGAACTAATGAATTATCTAAGGAGGCCATGGCAGGCCATTTAAAGGTCTGTCTAACTCTAGGCATGTGCAAAGTGTGTTGGTGATGGGAATAGAGGGAAGATTTAAAGTGAAGGTTTAAATGTTTTGACTGACTGAGGGTCAGATGACCCCAGATTTTAATCTTCTATTTAATATGATAACATAAGGCCTTCTTACGTTGCAAAATGACAGCCCCTTGTTGTGATAAACCAAGGTTTTGCTGTATTCTTTGTGGTATCATTAGCCACAATGAGCTTCTGTGAGCTGCAGCTGCAGAAGCTTGAGGCATCTTGCATGGCTTAGCGCTGCCGTGTTCCCTTACTTAGCTCCTGGACAGCTGACTCCATAAGACAAATGGATAGAAACAATAATTTTGGTGTGCAGCACTAAATTACGACAGTTAAGTAGAACTGTTTCTCTAATCTTAGGCACTATGTTAAAGGATATAACATTTAATTCAGCCATAGAGAAATGTTTTGGAAGACATTTTAATCTCTCTGGATTAATGACTTTGCATCTTTGCTAAAGCTAATTGTGAAAATCAGTGAAGGTAAGATTTTGACCGTTGTGGATAAATACATGCACAAATATATATGTACAGATACATAAATAAAAATATCTCTAATGCTGTTTTCTTTCACTTATATTTCAAATTTTCTTCCTTTATGCCTAACTTTGCTCTCATGCTAACGTATCTGGAAGAGACATTCATGCATGAGGACACCGTATGGGAAAGGCCTAGGGACCACTGATGTTTCACTGTCAGAGACTTCAGTGAAACTTAACTGACGCTTAAGTGTCCACTGCTGAGGAATGAATCTGACCCATAGTCAACTAATATGGTAAGTCTTGGTATTTTGAGACTGGCAACAGCTGGCAAGTTAACAGTCACCTACTGTGCAAGCTGAGGACGTTTTTTTCCCAAGCAAAGTTTCACAGGGCTTCCTATTCTGAATTCACACATGCTAATAACGTAATTACACATCTTGTTTGTTGCCACTGCCTAATTATAAAATATAATTTTCCTCTCCTAACAGAGAGGAGGAAGTATAAATATTTTTATAAACATAAATCTTGATTATGCAGATTAATATTTGCAAAATTAGGGCTAATGATGCTGTTGTGTAAGGACAATTTCCCATCACAAAAAAAAACAGTAAATTAAAATGGAAGACTGGGATGTGCTGTAACGTTATGAAAATAAAGGAAATCCTTTGAGGAGACTAATGATTCTGAAGGGGTTTGGCATAAGTCCTACCAGGACTTGTCTTGATTCCCTTGTCCAGGCAAAATTCTTTCCGGAAAGGATTTTTGCCAGATATGCTGCTTTAAAAAGCCTTCTAAAACTGTGGGGTTTTCTGTCAAGTTTTTCTGATTTCAAAATAAAAATGAAATTAAATGAAAAACTGAAAATGCCAAGGCCATGTCTTAAAAAAAGCATAAGCCAGTTTTTCCTTCCGTGTGGTATGTTGCAGTGACTGACATTTGACAAATATTCTTTCTGATATGTATAGTATTACCTCCTTCCCACCTTTCATGGATACTTGTAAAATGAAGCCTTGCCTTATAATTTTATCAGGGAATAATTACTCCATTGGTATAACTGTGATCAGACATGATCTTGTTAGCTGCAGAATAAAACCAGAAAAAGTCATTTGGCTTCCAAGAGAAGAAGCTCTCTTGCTCCCGCAAGTATCTTTAATAATATTTACTCAGAAATGTACGTACTGGCAAAGAAAAATATAAAATGTTTTCGTTTCTGCGTGTTTGTCCCAGCGTGAAAGTCCCTCTTTAATTACTTGCTAGCTCCCTGCCAAAAATGGGGAGGAGGGCGGGGGAGCGGGCACATGGGGGAGAGCTATTTTAAGAAATTAGAATAAATTTTCAATGCTCTTTTCCTATTGTTGTTTTGCAGTGATTTTGCTCCTTGAGAGATTCCGAAGTAGGAATGGCTCTTTGCCATTCTTCACAAGTTGGGTATTGAGTGTGTATGTACAGCAAGCACTGCTGCTGCGGCAAGGTGTCTTGCCCCAGATATAGCCTTGTCCTTCCTTCTCCTTCTTTGCTGTTGCGTGCTCCTGGAGCCTTCAGAAAGCTGAATGGTCTTTCTCCTACAGTCTGTGCTAAATCACCACGGCTGAGCAGATACTGCAAAGCCCCTCAGTGCCACTGAAACTGCAAGACCTTGGAACTTTTTGAGTTTCATTAATGGCCTGTTCCCTTTAAGGTGGTTTTGACAGGCTGCGTACTGCTTCTCTTTGTACAACCTGTACTTTTAGAAGTAGTAAGGTATTTGTGGGTGTCTGGCGAAGGGATCTCAAAATCCCAGCCAGAGTGTAAACAGAACACAGTTCTTCAATAAAATTCAATAAATATTGGCCAATATAAACCTGCAAAAATCCGACCGTGCCATGCAACATTAAACCTTGTGAACCGTTGAAATCCCTCACCTCAATCTTTTTCAAAAGCACCAGAAAAAGTATGTTATAATGTACACAAATACACAGACACTGTGTTAGGATGGTGCATAGAGGCCAATTAGTGTACTCGCTCCATATTTTAGGGAGCAACTTTTGAATCTGTCTGTGCATTTAGAATATGAGGTCTCTAAACCCCAAATCTATTGTCAACAGTGTTTTCTTTGGAAAATAAACTGCCTTGGCTGAATTTGGAACTGCTCCCAAATTCAGCTTAGTGCTTACTTCCTGATAAATGGTAGGAGAAAATTTAGATCAGCTAACATAAATATTAACATCTGTGTCCATAGAGAAGGTACATATAATAATACTGGGTGGACATCACTTAAAGAATTGTGTAGGCCACTTAAATACTAGAATCCACTGCCCTTTATTTATACAGCATTGACAGATGGCTCATCTGAAAAATCCAGCTAGGCTGTAGGGCAGCGCTGCTCTAATGGCACTTGTTTAGGTCCAGACCAAAAGTGTATTTCACCCAGACCCCATGGAAGCCTTATAAATGTGATGTATCCAAAATTCCTGTGGGAAAGCCTGCACTTCTGATTATATTCTTTTTTTTTCTAAGGAGCAGCTTGTGGCGCGCAGATAGGGGCTCCAGCTCTGGGGGGAGGTATGCAGGGCCAGGCAGAGCCGGGGAGGACACTGGCCTTCCTTCTGAGAAAACTTTAACAGCAACTACTGGACACTGATAGGATTAACCATCAACTAGTGCTAAGATCTTACTGAGTAGCTTTAACTCGCAAAGAGAAATGTGACTGGACCAATGCTCCCAAGTCACTGCTGAAAAAGCCATGAGGAGCAACCTCTGTACATGGGGAAGTGCTAAGTTAGAGGGACTGGAGAAATAAAAAAGAATAAAATATAGGCATCATCTGCCAGAGAACAAGAAGAATTTCTTCCTTCCAGTAGCATTTGGATGCCCTCGACAGCAGCATCCTCACAAGATGCACAACTTGTATCACTGCTGTCTTGCAGAAGTGCTTGCACTTCTGTCCCCATCTCTCCCTCCATGCTTTTGATATCACCATCTGGAAGGTGCAGGATGTTGGGGCTGTGGCAGCGGAGGGGAATGTGGCAATATAACAGAGAGCTGGGCTTAAGTTCCTGGCTGCATGGAGGAAGGACAGAGCAAGCTGTTTGGAGGTTTTGGCCTGTGGCAGGAAGGATGTCAAAAAACCTGTATCTGACCTCAATGGCCACTGGGACCATTTGGACTATTGCGTACCTTTTCTCCTTTAGCCATTCTGTACACCTTCCTATGGACTCTCTCTGTGGTTGAGTTTTACAGGAAAAGCTGCACTTGTACCATGAAAAGGAATGCCTGTGATATCTGGCCATCACACAATGGCCTTCTAGTTGTCATGACAGAAAGACATAAACCACAGGACATATGTGTAGAAACTACACGGGATAGTTTTTTTCAGCCTGGAAAAGAGATAATGGGAAAGGAGGTGGAGGTACTACAGGGCAAATACTTGTCTAATTGTGGCAGAAAAGGAGGTAATTCTGAAATTATTATTTGCTATTTCTCATAGTACAAG
>NW_009649205.1:0-755 GCF_000708025.1 Charadrius vociferus | reverse complement strand
GTCATACAGGACGCAGCCTGAGGAGGTTAATTGGAGCTCATGTAGAACCTTCCTGCCATTGGACACCAAGAAGAGAACCTGTAAAAACAGAAGTCTTGGTACAGTACAACCCACAGCTACCGTGTGCTTAACCCCAAACACAGGAAGAACACAAAGAGAACAGACACTTTAAAAGACCAATTCTTCTGAAATTTATTGGCAGTAACTTTGGAGGAAGAGTCCAGGGTTCAAGCACTGCACGCAGGAGATGTCCTTTTATTGAAGAGCTGCTATTGGACACTGCTCATCTAAGCCAGAAATGTGCAAGGGTCAGACACAACATTATCAAACCTTAGGAGAAGTAGTATAAACCTAGAAAATTATCCGTAAGTGGGATTATCACAAGGGAAACATCAAAACACCTGTCCAAAGATTAACTCCGGAAACAGCTGGCCCAAGATTAACTCTGGTGCAGAGAAGGGGAAGGAGGTTAGCGTTTGTGAAGCAATGTCTATTGAGCCAGTTTCCATAGGGCATCCTTGAGCTCCTGATTCCTCATGCTGTAGATGAAGGGGTTCACTGATGGAGGTACCACCGAGTACAGAAATGACATTGACAGTTTCAGGTTCAGGGACAGGGAGGAGATGGAGGGGGGTTTCAGGTTAGCAAACATGGCAGTGCTGATAAACAGGGAGACCACAACTAGGTGAGGAACGCACATGGAAAAGGTTTTGTGCTGTCCCTGTTTTGCGGGGATCCTCAGCACAGCCCTGAAG
>NW_009649204.1:0-4506 GCF_000708025.1 Charadrius vociferus | reverse complement strand
AGGATGAGAGAGAAAGAGACTTATGAGCTGACAATAAACTAAGCTACTTTAATGAGACATTAATAATAATATGATAAAAAGAAAAGATGATAATATTAATAAGAAAATAATATATAAAATATATACAAAACCAGTATCAAGCTCCCAGGATGACGATCAAGTCACCGGCAGGCACTGGGAAACTTCCAGACTGGACTCAGTGAGGGACGGGAACCGGATTCTGGATCTGGATTCAGGAATGCATGGATTGGGATCAAAGGCAGACGAACAGAGTTGGCCATGGACGCCAGCCACTGAAGAAAGAGCCTGATCCCTTTGATCCCTCAGCTTTTATACTGAGCATGAGGCAGATGGGATGGAATACCCTGTTGGTCAGTTTTGGGTCACGTGTCCTGTCCGCTCCTCCCCGCAGGTGGACGTGATCGTGTTATTAATGTTAATCATCTAGTCTCATTCTATTAAATCTGTTTATATTTCAACCCCCGGATTTCCTTATTTATTTTTTTTCCGATTGCCCTTCCCGGGTGGGGAGAGGTCATTGGGCGATAGAATGACTGTCTAAATGACAATAAATTGTTATGGGTTTCTCAAACCATAACAATTACCCAACTGTTCTGTGAGCAGTCCCACTGTTTTCCATGTTAGCACAGCAGTGCAGACACAGATCTGTTATACCAAATCTGACCAAAAAAAAAACCTTTGTAAATTGCAAAATGCCTGGCGAATCACTTTATGCAAATTAATGCAAATATTGACAGGAATACACTTAAATCTAGGGGAAACAAAGAATTCAGATGATAATATTTTAGATTTCTAGTGTAAGTAGGAAATGGTACTTTAATAACAAAACATTTCTCTGAGCATACGACACACAGAAATGCATAAAAACCACAGAAGTCTATGCTCCGAGGAGAAAGCATAGAATCGCAGAATGGTTTAAGTTGGAAAGGACCTTTAAAGATCATCTAGTTCCAACCCCCCTGCCATGGACAGGGACATCTTTCACTAGACTAAATGCTCAAATCCCCATCCAACCTCACCTTGAACACTTCCAATGATGGGGCACCCACAACTTCTCTGGCCAACCTGCTCCAGCGTCTCACCACCCTCACTGTAAAAAGTTTCTTCCTCATGTCCAATCTAAACTTACCCTCTTTCAGTTTAAAACCATTGCCCCTTATCCTGTCACTAAAGGCCTGAGCAAAAAGTCTCTCCATCTTTCTTATAATTCCCCTTTAAGTACTGAAATGCCGCAATAAGATCTCCCCGGAGCCTTCTCTTCTCCAGGCTGAACAACCCCAACTCTCTCAGCCTGTCTTCATAGGAGCGGTGCTCCAGCCCTCAGATCATCTTCGTGGCCCTCCTCTGCACTCCCTCTAACAGGTCCATGTATTTCTTGTACTGGGGACCCCAGAGCTGGACGCAGTACTCCAGGTGGGGTCTCACGAGAGCAGAGTAGAGGCGCAGAATGACCTCCCTCAACCTGCTGGCCACGCTTCTTTTGATGCAGCCCAAGATACAACTGGCTTTCTGCGCTGCAAGTGCATATTGCTGGCTCATGTCCAATTTTTTGTCCACCAGTATATCCTCAAGTCCTTCTCCTCATGTCTGCTCTGAATCAATACATCCTCCAGTCTATATTGATACTGGGGATTGCCCCAACCAAGGTGCCCAATTGCCATGATTTTTCAAATATGAAGGAGAGAGGCTTAGCAACTACATCAGTCAATTCCCTCAGGACCCTGGGATGCATCTCGTTGGGTTCCATGGACTTGTGTATGTTCCGGTTCCTCAGGTGGTCTCGAACCTGATCTTCTCTTGTGATGGGAGGGACTTCATTGCCCCAGTCCCTGCCTTGAGATTCAGGGACTTGAGATGTGCAAAGACTGATTATCATTGAAAACTGAGACCAAAAAATTGTTGAGTACCTCAGTCTTTTCCATGTCGGTTGTCACTAGTTCTCCTGTCTTATTTATCAGTTCTAATAAAATCCCTAGTTACAGCTGAAGGAAGATTTTCTCAATGAGAGCATTAAGAAAGGTCTTACCTCTGTCTCTGTAGAAGCGCATCTTTACAAGCTGTCGTGGTTTAGGCCAAATCGGCTACTGGGGACATGGGGGACTCCAGATGGGACCGACAGATGCTCCCCTCTACCCCTCTTCAAAGAGAGGGGCAGAGGAGGAAAAAGAGACGAGTTTAGAAGGAACTAAACTACTATAACGAAATATTAATAATAAAATAATTAAAAAATGAAATATATACAAAACCATATCAAGCTCCCGAGATGACAATCACGACACCAGGTGGCACTGGGGCAGTCCCAGGCTAGACTCAGAGACGGACGGGAACTGGATTCCGGATCTGCATTCAGGATCGGTATCACAGGCAGACGAACAGAGTCCTCCTCAGACATTGGCCATTGAAGGAAGAGCCCCCTGACCCTTTGATCCCTCAGCCTTTATACTGAGCATGAGGCAGATGGGAGGGAATACCCTCGTTGGTCAGGTTTGGGTCACCTGTCCTGTCCGCTCCTCCTTGCAGGTGGGACCCCACTATGCTTTTCCGCTTCTGACCCTCCAACGGGGCAAATAACAAAGTTAGCTGGCCTTGGTTGTTTTAGCAATAAGTATAAGCAAGAGCCTCTCTGCATACCATGCCTGGGCATCAGCTATTAACATAGGTCTTATCGCTCTGAGAGAGTGAACATTGTCTGCACAATATGCTGTTAATTTCAGTAGTTAGAGAGGCCCAGCTAAGAAGCAAAGTTACTGACCAAAATTGGTTCTGTTTTACCTCAATCCAGGACATTCCACCCCTTATTCCATACCATTTGCATCTTGCTCAGATTACTATTACTTTTGTCTATCAAATCTACACACACATAGATTATATATATATAATATGGATACATGCAGGTCACTCATCTACGGTTTATGTTTATATACAAAAGTTTAAGTCCATTTAGTTCATGATTGCAGGATCTCATGTCAGGGCAGGAAAGATGGTACGAAATTCATTCTGGTTTGTGCCCGTGGGTAGCATGTTCATCTTGAAGAGCTTGCTGGACGCCACTTGATGAAGCTAGCTCAGGTTTCATCACCACTGCGTTATTCTGAAAAACACTTATTGAACACTGTTAGTATTATGTAGTGATCAGTATCATACAGCTCAGGATTGAGTATTCTCACCAAGGGTTAAATAGTGACTAAACCAGTATGGCTCTGGTTTTGTCTTCCAGAAAGTACCACAATGCAAATAAACACTGATGACTAAGATAACAATAAATCACAGAATCACAGAATGGTAGGGGTTGGAAGGGACGTTCAGAGATCATCTATTCCAAGCCTCCTGCCAAAGCAGGTTCACCTAGAGCAGGTTGGACAGGATCACATCCAGGTGGGTTCTGAATGTCTCCAGAGTGGGAGACTCCACAACCTCTCTGGGCAACCTGTTCCAGTGCTCTATCGCCCTCAAAGTAAAGAAGTTTTTCTTCATGTTCAGATAGAATGTCGCCGAGGGGAGCTGCTCCGGAGCCAGGCCAACCCGCAGTGGAGCGGCAGATCTCAGTGCACAGGCGGTTTTCCTGAGGGAAGGACACGCCAGGGCAGTGGAGGGACCTGCCAGGAGCCGGCAGCTCTCGCGGGAGGCACTGAGGAGGCAGGGGCATTGCCAGAGCAATGGTGACCACCCCCGACCTGTAAAAAGCAGCCTAGGGAGCGCGAGCACCCGGGAGCGCAGTGAACAAGATGTGGTGCATCAGTCACAGAATCACAGAATCACAGAATGGTCAGGGTTGGAAGGGACCTCTGGAGATCATCTAGTCCAACCCCCCTGATAGAGCAGGGTCACCTACAGCAGGTTGCACAGGACGGCATCTAGGCGGGTTTTGAATGTCTCCAGAGTGGGAGACTCCACAACCTCTCTGGGCAGCCTGTTCCAGTGCTCTGCCACCCTCAAAGTAAGGAAGTCCCTCCTCGTGCCTAGACAGAACTTCCTATATTCAAGTTTGTGCCCGTTACCTCTTGTCCTATCCCTGGGCACCACTGAAAAAAGACTGGTCCCATCCCCCTTTAAGTATTTATAAGCATTAATGAGATCCCCCCTCAGTCTTCTTTTCTCTAGACTCAAAAGACCCAAGTCCCTCAGCCTTTCCTCATAAGAGAGAGATTCCAATCCCCTAATCATCTTTGTAGCCCTTTGCTGGACCTTCTCCAGCAGATCCCTGTCCTTCTTGAACCGGGGAGCCCAGAACCGGACACAATAATCGAGATGCGGCCTCACCAGGGCAGAGTAGAGGGGGAGGATGACCTCCCTCGACGTGCTGGCCACACTCTTCTTGATGCGCAGGACTGGTGCCACAGCCAGGGGTTTGGCTTCTTAGATCATGGGACTCACTTTGAAAAGCCTGGTCTATTGGGGCCGGATGGGGTCCACCTGTCAGAAAAGGGGAAGATTCTCATTGGTCAGAGGCTTGCCAAACTTGTGAAGAGGGCTTTAAACTAAAGT
>NW_009649203.1:0-4951 GCF_000708025.1 Charadrius vociferus | reverse complement strand
CTAGGTTGAGCAGCACAGTCAACCTAGTCGCAGTGCTTAACACTGAGCTGGATCACTCTCTGGACGAGCTAAGCAGGGCTCGAACGGAGATTGCGGAGTTGCGTGCTGAGCTGGCAGAGCGCCATCACCAGGAGGGTGGTTCCCCCGCTCCTGTTGGGACTCAGCACCCATACCGCTCGCCGCCACGTGGTCACCACACTTATGGTTCCCCTGTCTGTAAGACCAGGATAGATCTGGATCCTTAGATCGTTAGCGTCGGAGTTTGTAATAATTCTTAAGTCAGATGTCTCAGTCTTAGGTAGTCAGTTTAGTTTGCTTATCAGTTGCTTCCATTTAGTTTAGTTTGCTTATCAGTTGCTTTCATGCTTGTTATGATGAACTTGTGCTGGATTTGAATCTTTGTAATGACTGTAGCCAACATGTGGGTTTCCCCTGCAGTTTGGCTTAGCTAGTAATGTTAATGAAGTCAGTTGTTTAGTTGGGAAACCATTTACTTCTACTTTCTTTTCTATCTGAGAAGCTGTGTTGAATCATAATGAGGATCAGTGAAGCTCTTTGTTCACTCAGTGTCATGAAGAATTCTGTATTCTCTTTTCTTATGCTGAAGGGTTGTAAGATCAATGCTGATGTATGAATGTCTTCCACAGATGTCTGACAACAGGCGCCGATGCAACAGGCGTGCTCAGCAAGAGCAGCATGACCAGCAGGAGGAACAACAGAGGCAGCCTCCCCCACCACCCCCGATGTCAGTGGAGCAGATGTTCTTGATGCAGACCCAGGCAGTGCAGGCCATTGGGCAGACTCTGGCAGCCATGCAGCAGGCTCAACAGCAACCCCAACCCCAATTGCAAGTGCAGATGCCCCAGATGCCACGAGATAAGCGTGGTGAGTTCATGAGAGGGCACCCTCCTACCTTCGCCCATTCTGCTGACCCCATGGATGCAGAAGACTGGTTGCGCGCAGTGGAGAGGGAACTGCGCACCGCCCAATGTGACGACAGGGAGAAGGTTCTGTATGGTCCCCGCCAGCTGAGGGGAGCAGCCCAGTCCTGGTGGGAGTCCTACCTCGCCACCCATGCTGACCCCGAAGCCATCACTTGGGAGGAATTCAGCGAGAGTTTCCGTCGGTACCATGTGCCAGAGGGACTGATGATCGTGAAGAAGGAGGAGTTTCTGGCTCTGAAGCAGGGACCCCTGTCTGTTAGTGAGTACAGAGACAAGTTTCTGCAGCTGTCTCGTTATGCACCTGAAGATGTCAACACTGATGCTAAAAGGCAGTACAGGTTCATGAGGGGTTTGGTGGATCCCCTGCATTACCAGCTGATGAATCACACCTTCCCCACCTTCCAGCACCTGATCGATAGGGCAGTTATGACTGAGAAGAAGCGTAAGGATATGGAAGATCGGAAGCGCAAGATGAGTGGACCCCAGTCCGGAGGCATCAGCCGTCCACGTTTCTCAGGCAGTTCATCTCAGCAAGGCAGCCCTGGTCACCCACAGGGATATCAGAATCAGAATCAGCGTCCGCATCAGCAGCAGTTTCAGAGGCAGTACCCACAGCAGCAGCAGCAGTATCGTCAGAACAGCCAGCAGGGAGGTAATCAGTATCAGAAGCAGAACAACCAGGCACCTCGCCTTCCTGCCCCAGCAGCAAAACAGAGCAACCAAGCAGCCCCAGCACAAGGAGGAGGCAGAGGATGTTTCCACTGTGGAGAACAAGGCCACTGGGCGATGCAGTGCCCAAAGAAGATGGCGCAGCAGCAGACCAACCCCAATGCTCCAACAAGGCAAGGTGTACTGCAGCCGGCAGCAGGCAATCGTAACCAAGCGTACAACCGTGGAAAGGTGAACCACTTGGAGGCCGAAGCAATCCAGGATGCACCAGATGTGGCAGTAGGTATGTTCTCAGTCGAATCTCATCCCGCGAAAGTGCTATTTGATACTGGTGCAACTCATTCATTTGTCACTGCAACATGGGTAGAATTGCATAACATCTCAGTAGAGGCAATGATGCCGCCCATGAGGATTAATTCGGTTGGTGGCAAGGTGCAAACAGATAAAATATGCTCAAATATAATGGTGGAAATAAGGGGGATAGGATTCCCCAGTGACTTAATAGTAATAGACACCCCTGGGATAGATGTTATTCTAGGGATGAATTGGTTAATGAAGTATGAAGCAAATGTTAGTTGTGACAAGAGGACCGTAACATTGAAGTCCCCGTCAGGAGAAGAGGTAGTGGCCGAGCTAAGGATGCCTAAGTCAGAAGAAGGAGTCTGTCACCAGATTTCAGTTGATAGTAAGGAGCCCAACCCGCTCGAGGCTATCAAGGTTGTGTCGGACTTTCCGGATGTGTTTCCCGAGGAGCTAACGGGCATGCCACCCGAGAGAAAAGTCGAATTTGCCATAGAGCTTATCCCTGGTACCGCCCCCATTTCCAAAAGAGCCTATCGAGTGTCTGGACCAGGAGTTGGTGGAACTCAAGAAGCAGATAGATGAGATGTTAGAGAAGGGTTACATCAGGCCAAGCACCTCGCCTTGGGCCGCTCCAGTGTTGTTTGTAGAGAAGAAAGATGGTACCAAAAGGATGTGCATAGACTACAGAGCCTTGAATGAAGTCACTGTCAAGAACAAGTACCCCCTGCCAAGGATAGAAGATTTGTTCGACCAGCTCAGAGGTGCCAGCGTATTCTCGAAGATAGATCTGAGATCAGGTTACCATCAACTCAGAATCCGACCCTCGGACATACCGAAGACAGCATTCATCACCAAGTATGGGTTATATGAGTTCACAGTTATGTCCTTTGGTTTGACAAATGCGCCAGCCTTCTTTATGTATCTGATGAACAGTGTGTTCATGGACTATCTAGACAAGTTTGTGGTAGTGTTCATCGATGACATTCTCATATACTCTCAAAGTGAGGAAGATCATGTAGAGCATTTGAAGATGGTATTGCAAAGACTTCGAGAGCATCAGTTGTATGCCAAGCTGGGCAAATGCGAGTTCTGGATTCATGAAGTCTTGTTTCTGGGTCACATCATAAACCAAGATGGGTTAGCAGTGGATCCAAAGAAAGTAGCAGATATCCTGAACTGGAAAGCACCGAAGGATGTTCGTGGGATCAAGAGCTTCATTGGAATGGCCGGATACTATAGGCGTTTCATTGAAGGCTTTTCAAAGATTGCTAGACCAATGACAGCGTTGCTAGCGAAGAAAGTTGAGTTTAAGTGGACCCAAAAGTGTCAGGAAGCATTTGAAGAACTGAAGAATAGATTGACTACAGCTCCTGTGTTAGTCCTGCCTGATGTTCACAAGTCATTCTCAGTGTATTGCGACGCTTCGTACACCGGATTGGGATGTGTGCTAATGCAAGAAGGAAGAGTTGTAGCATACTCATCTCGACAGCTGAAGATCCATGAGAAAAATTATCCCACACATGACCTGGAGTTGGCAGCAGTGGTTCATGCTTTAAAGACCTGGAGACATTACCTGTATGGGCAGAAGTGCGACATCTACACAGATCATAAGAGTCTGAAGTACATATTCACCCAGTCAGAGTTAAACATGAGGCAGCGAAGATGGTTGGAATTGATCAAAGACTATGAGTTGGAGATACATTACCATCCGGGCAAAGCCAATGTGGTTGCAGATGCTCTGAGCAGGAAGAGTCAAGTTAATATGTTGGCCTCGTACCCGATGCCGTATGAGTTAGCCAAAGAGTTCGACAGACTGAGCCTCGGTTTCCTGAACAGTACGCAAGGAGTAACAGTGGAATTAGAGCCCACCCTAGAGCGGGAGATCAAAGAAGGGCAGAAGGATGATGAAAACATCAACAAGATCCGGCAGCTGATCTTAGAAGGAAGAGGCAAAGACTTTCGAGAGGATGAAGAGGGAGTAATATGGTTCAAGGACCGATTGTGTGTTCCCGACCTCAAACCTATTCGGGAACTGATCCTCAAGGAAGCTCATGAGACAGCCTACTCCATACACCCTGGAAGTGAGAAGATGTACCAGGATTTAAAAAGGAGGTTTTGGTGGTATGGCATGAAAAGAGAGATCGCAGAATATGTCGCCATCTGTGATAGCTGTCAGAGAACCAAAGCAGAGCATCAGAGGCCTGCCGGATTGTTGCAGCCATTGCGGATTCCTCAGTGGAAGTGGGATGAGATCGGGATGGATTTTATAGTTGGCCTACCTCGTACCCGGGCCGGTTATGATTCCATCTGGGTGGTTGTGGACCGCTTAACAAAGGTGGCCCATTTCATACCTGTGAAGACAACATACACCGGAGCAACGTTAGCTGAGTTATACATGTCACGGATAGTCTGCCTTCATGGTGTGCCGAAGAAGATAGTGTCAGATCGAGGAACGCAGTTCACCTCTCATTTTTGGCAACAGCTACAAGAAGCTTTGGGCACACATTTGAACTTCAGCTCAGCTTATCATCCACAGACAGACGGTCAGACTGAAAGAACTAATCAGATCCTAGAAGATATGTTGAGAGCTTGTGCGTTGCAAGACAAGTCAGGATGGGACAAAAGGTTACCTTATGCAGAATTCTCCTACAACAATAGTTACCAGGCCAGCCTGAAGATGTCACCGTTTCAGGCGCTCTATGGACGGAGTTGTAGGACTCCGCTGCATTGGGACCAGCCTGGAGAGAGACAGGTGTTTGGCCCCGACATCTTGCTTGAAGCCGAAGAGAATATCAAAATGGTTCGGGAGAATCTGAAGATAGCACAATCAAGACAGCGAAGCTATGCTGACAGAAGGAGAAGAGAACTGAGTTTTGAAGTGGGAGACTACGTCTATCTGAAGGTGTCACCTATCAGGGGAGTCAGAAGGTTCGGAGTTAAAGGCAAGTTAGCACCCCGGTACGTCGGACCATATCAGATTCAAGCAAAGCGTGGAGAAGTGGCCTACCAGCTCAACCTACCAGAAAGTTTGTCGG
>NW_009649202.1:15263-15897 GCF_000708025.1 Charadrius vociferus | reverse complement strand
TTGCTTTCAGGGTGTTGCGACGTGTGTCATTGTTGCTGCCTGTGTGGATGTTGCTACCTGTGCGGTTGTTGCTCTGTGTGTGGCAGTTGCTTTCAGGTTGTTGCTACGTGTGCGGTTGTTGGTGTATGTGTGCAGCTGTTACTGCCTCTTCAACTCTTGCTTTCAGGTTGTTGCTCATGTGTGGTTGTTGCTACCTGTGTCACTGTTGCTTTTAGGTTTTTGCTACCCCTACGGTTGTTGCATTCAGGTTGTTGCTACTTGTCTGGCTGTTGCTTTCAAGCTGTTGCTACGTGTGTGGTTGTTGCTACGTGTGTGCTTGTCGCTACTTGTGCGACTGTTGCTTTCAAGTTGTTGCTATGTTTATCATTGTTGCTTTTAGGTTGTTGCTACCCATAGGGTTGTTGCTTTCAGGTTGTTGCTACTTGTGCGACTGTGGCTTTCAAGCTGTTGCTACGTGTGTGGTTGTTGCTACGTGTGTGGTTGTTGCTTTCAGGTCGTTCTACCTGTGTGGCTGTCACTGCCTGTGCAGTTGTTGCTCTCAACTTGTTGCTCCCTCTGTGGCCGTCGCTACAACTGTAGCCTTGTCGAGCCAGTTGTCGCCGGGCGTGCTGGGGTTGCGGCGCGTCCGGCTGTT
>NW_009649202.1:9265-14624 GCF_000708025.1 Charadrius vociferus | reverse complement strand
CCCCACCGCCGCCTGCTCCCCACCCCTCCTGCCCACCCGTCACCAGACCCTCGATGACCTGGACCAACGGGTGAAGGAAGCCGGTTTGGAGATCACCTTCCGCCAGAGCTTCTTCTCCGACCCCGCCGCGCCCGTGCGGAACCTCAAGGTGAGTCCACCTCGCCCGTGCTCAGGTCCTCGCCCCCCCCACCCCCCCCCCCCGCCACACCCCCAACCATCGGGGTGAAGACGGCGCCCCGTCCTGCACCCCACAGGGAGCAGAGACACCCCAAGGTCAACGGTGAATCTCCTCCAACTGGGAGATGGGGAGCAAAGTCCATGAGCTGGCTGTGCCAATGCTAAGGTTGTGGTCCTCCTCACCACCCCTATGCAAAGTTATGCAAATGAGGATGGGTGGAATTGACTATCTAGGAGCGAAGGGCAGCAGAAGTCCTTTCTCAGGGTGACTTGTCTCCCTACAGCGCCAGGACGCCCGTATCATCGTGGGGCTCTTCTACGAGACGGAGGCGCGTAAGGTCTTCTGCGAGGTGAGGGGTGGCAAGGGGGGGACGTGGTGTGGGGGGGCACCATGGGGGGCACTGTGCAGGGAGGATGGGACCATTGGGTGGCGTGAGGTAGAGAAGAACGGGAGGACGGGGGGCAGTTGGGAGGGTGGGGAGATGGACGGTGGGATGGAGCAAAGGGTGGTGGGACGTGCAGTTGAGTGGGCAGGAAGATGTTAGGGTGGAAGTGTGGGTAGATGGGAGCGTGGTAGAACAGATGGATGGATGGACAGATGGATGGATGGATAGATGGATGGATGGATGGATGGATGGATGGATGGATGGATGGATGGATGGATAGATGATGGGCAGGTGAGATGGTGGGAAGGGACACGGTTGAGTGGAGGCCCAGGGTGACGAGTGGATGGACAGAGGTCCAGCTGGATGGGCAGGTGGGATGGTGGGAAGGTTGAGGAGAGGCATGGGCTGAAAAGCGGATGGACAGAGGTCTGGATGGATGGACATGGTGGGGAGAAGATTGCTAGATGAGCGACGGGTGACTGGGTGGGATGGGGTGAAGAGTGATGGTCAGAAGGACAGGGTGAAGGGTAAAGCCACTGCCCCCTGGCCCACACAGGTTTACAAGGAGAAGCTGTATGGCAAGAAGTACGTCTGGTTCCTCATTGGCTGGTACGCTGACAACTGGTTCCGCATCAAGGATCCCGCCATCAACTGCACCGAGGCGGAGATGGCCGAGGCCGTGGAAGGACACGTCACCACCGAGATCGTCATGCTCAACCCTGAGAACACCCGCAGCATCTCCAACATGGTATGAGGAGGATGGGAGGACGCGTGGCACCTCCAGGCGGTTCGACTCCATCCCACCCACCACCTCGCCACCATCTCGTTCCCTGTCCCAGACGTCCCAGGAGTTCATCGAGAAGCTGCAGAAGCGGCTGGGCAAGAACCCTGAGGAGACAGGAGGCTTCCAGGAGGCTCCACTGGCCTACGATGCCATCTGGGCCCTGGCCTTGGCCCTCAACAAGACCTCAGCGGAGCTGGTCAAGAAGGGATTGCGCCTGGAGGACTTCAACTACAACAATAAGAACATCACCGATGAGATCTACCGGGCCCTCAACTCCTCTGCCTTTGAGGGTGTCTCGGTGAGTTGTCCATACCTGAACCCCTGCGTGTCCTCTTCTCCCCGACAACGGTCTCCCATGTCCTCAATTCCTCCACCTTCAAGGTCGTGGTGAAGGTGCCTTGAAGGCATCTCTCAAGGGTGCCCCCATGAGCTACCCTAAAACTCCCAGAAATAACCTTCTCCCAACACCCCTCCAGGGACATGGTCCTACCACCTGACAGGTCCCTGACACCCATCTCCATCCCACCCCACAGGGACACGTTGTCTTCGACGCCAGCGGCTCCCGCATGGCCTGGACGCTCATTGAGCAGCTGCAAGGTGAGTGAGGACAGGTAGGAGCCATATCAGGGTGACACTGTCACCGTGTTGCACGTGGTGACCACCACCGAGCATCCCGCAACACCCTTCTCATGCACAACAGCCACAGCTCGGTGTTGTGGCCGTGTCATCTTCACAACAGCACACAAACCACCCCAAGACGCACACCGCAACGAGTCCCACCACCACACAGCTTCTCAAGGGGGTGGCAACACACAGGGGACAACCCCCTTCTCCGCATCCTTTTGGCCACGTGTCCAACAGGACATGCCGTCCTCACCAACACACAACCGCTCCTGCGTGTGACAGAGGAAGGTCCAGAGGTGGAGGAGCTTTGGGGAACAAGTAAGGAGCTTGGGACAAGAAAGTCATCGAGAGTTGTCCAGCATGGATTCACCAAGGAGAAGACACGCTTGACCAACTTGACTGTCTTCTACTGGCTTGGTGGACAAGGGGAGAGCAGTGGACATTGTCTACGTTGGCTTCAGGAAGGTTTTCAACACTGTGTCTCAGAAGATCCTCATAGCGAAGATGGTGAAGTCCGGGCTGGATGAGCAGACAGTGGGGTGGTCCAGAGGGTGGGAACCAGTGGCAGAAGGTCCAGTTGGAGGCCAGTCACCAGCGGTGCACCTCAGGGGTCAATACTGGGTCCAGTTCTCTTCCACATCTTCATCAATGACCTGGGTGATGTGCCAGAGAGTACCCTCGGCCACTTTGCTGATGACACCAAAGTGGGAGGAGCAGCTGAGGTGCCAGAGGTTCAGGCTGCCGTCCAGAAGGACCTTGAGAGGTTGAAGAAGTTGGCTGAGAGGAACCTCAGGAGGTTCAACAAGGAGAAGTGCTCCAGGACCAACTCCAGGCACCAGGAGAGGTTGGGGATCAACCAGCTTTGCAGAAAAGGCACACGAAGTCCTGGTGGACACCAAGTTGACCTTAAGTCAGCGATGCGGCAAAGGTGGCCAACAGTGTCCTGGGCTGCATCAGGAGGAGTGCTGGAGTCGGTCGAGGAGGTGATCCTTCCCCTCTGCTCAGCATTGATGAGGCCACCCCGGCCGTGATGGGGCCGGTACTGGGCTTCCCAGTACAAGATAGCTACTGGAGAACATCCAGTGAAGGACCATGATGAGGACGAAGGGACTGGAGTACAGGACACTCCAGTTCAACATCAGGAACCACTTTTTTGTGGTGCAGGTGACCAAGCACTGGCAGAAGGTGCCCAGAGAGGTGGTGGAGCCTCCATCCTTGGAGACATCCAAAGGCCCAATGGATATGGTCATGGACAACGGGCTCTGGGTGGTCCTGCTTGAGCAGGGGGTTGCACCAGATGACCCCCAGAGGTCCCTTCCAACCCCCAACCAGTCCGGTGATCCTGGGGGAGGTGTGGGGTGGTGTGCACAAACGTCGGAGGGATGTCACTTCTCCTGACCTCCCACCCGACCCATCTCTGTTGTCCTTGCAGGAGGTGTCTACAAGAAGATCGGCTACTACGACAGCACCAAGGACAACCTGTCCTGGTACAACAACGACAAGTGGATTGGTGAGCAGTGCCGCGCGTGGGGTGTGAGCCGGCGGGGGGGTGTCACTGCCATGGGGAAGGGTTGAGAAGACCCCTCCCCACCTCCTCCATGCCCTCTAATTGTGCCGTGGGCTCTGCAGGAGGTGCCCCTCCAGCCGACTACACCAAGGTCATCACCACCTTCCGATTCCTGTCCCAGAAGCTCTTCATCTCCGTCTCGGTGTTGGCCTCGTTGGGCATCCTCCTGGCCATCATCTGTTTGGCCTTCAACATCTACAATGGACATGTCCGGTCAGTACTCCTCCCCGTTTTCCCAGTTTTTGGGGAAATAACGCATTTTTCCTTTTCCATAGCTGCTAAAAAGCCCCGCAGCAGCAGGCGCTTAGCAACACCCAGAGGGGGAAAAAAAAAAGGGGGGGGGATTATAAGGTCCCATGTCCTCCTACAGAAGATGACAGTGACAAAATGTTGTTGTTAGTAGATATCCCAGTTGCCCGTTCTCGCTGCGTAGGAGCTTTGGGTGATACCAAGCGGTTGGTTGTAGCACGTGGTTTCCCATTATCTCACTTCTTGTCCCCATTTCTCGCGTCCCGTTGGGTCCGCTGAACGTCACACACCACCGATAGCTGAGCCCGGTGGCCGGGTGATGTGCCACCTCCTCAACAACCTTCTCCCCCACCCAGGTACATCCAGAACTCACAGCCGTACCTGAACAACATGACGGCTGTGGGCTGCACGCTGGCGCTCGCTGCCGTCTTCCCCCTGGGACTCGACGGGTACCACATCGGGCCGGGGCTTTTCCCGTTCGTCTGTCAGGTATGGGGCTGGTGGGGTGTTGGGGGGTACAGGCGGAGAGGGGACAACCAGGGGGTGGGGAGAGTTGGAGGAGGAACAGTTGGAGATACAGCCAGGGGATGGGGACAGCCGGAGGAGGAACAGGCAGAGGTACAGCCAGGGGATGGGGACAGTTGGAGGAGGAACAGCTGGAGAGGGACAGCTGGAGGAGGAACAGCTGGAGATACAGCCAGGGGATGGGGACAACCAGAGGAGGAACAGGCAGAGGTACAGCCAGGGGATGGGGACAGTTGGAGGAGGAACAGCTGGAGATACAGCCAGGGGATGGGGACAACCAGAGGAGGAACAGCTGGAGATACAGCCAGGGGATGGGGACAACCAGAGGAGGAACAGTTGGAGATACAGCCAGGGGATGGGGACAACCAGAGGAGGAAGAGTTGGAGATCAGAGCTGGGGACTTCCTGTTGAGTTGGTCAAGGGAGGTCCATGGGAGGGGGCGTACACCCCGTGGGGGTGCAGCGGAGGTGGGTACAGCTGGATGGGGAGGGTACAACTGCCTCTTCCCAACCCACGTACCCTCCTCAGGCCCGGCTGTGGCTCCTTGGGTTGGGGTTCAGCCTGGCCTACGGCAGCATGTTCACCAAGATCTGGTGGGTCCACACCGTCTTCACGAAGAAGGAGGAGAAGAAGGAGAAGAGGAAGGTGAGGGGTGACCTGGTGGGGCACGGGGTGGGACCGGAGGGTGCGGAAGTTCTCAGTGACACCGTGTTGTCCCCTCACCCAGACCCTGGAGCCGTGGAAGCTGTATGCCACCGTGGGGCTGCTTGTGGGGCTGGACGTGGTCACGCTGATCATCTGGCAAATCGTGGACCCCCTGCACCGCACCATTGAGGTGGGGGGCAACGCTTTGGGGTGCGGGGGGTGCTCACCACGTTGGGGGGATGTTCAAGGCGTTGGGGTGCTGCTGGAGTGATGCTCACGGTGTTGGGGTGCTGCTGAGGGGGTGTTTGGGATGTTGGGGTGATGCTCGAGGTGTCGGGAGGGATGCTGGGGGAGATGCTCGCGGTGTTGGGTGCTCTTGAGCGGATGGTCTTGACATTTGGG
>NW_009649202.1:4098-8440 GCF_000708025.1 Charadrius vociferus | reverse complement strand
CCACCCACAGTTCCCCCCACCCCAGACCACATGAATGTCCCAATTTGACCACCCATGGTTCCTCCCCACCCCAGACCACGTGAAGGTCCCTCTTTGACCACCCATGGTCATCTCCCCAGGGATATTTTACGGCTTCAAGGGCTTGCTGCTGCTGTTGGGCATCTTCCTGGCGTATGAGACCAAGAGCGTGTCCACGGAGAAGATCAACGACCACCGAGCGGTGGGCATGGCCATCTACAACGTGGCGGTAAGTCATGGTGGCTCTTCCCCGCTGCCATCTTCACCCCAAATCCCATATGGTGACCCCCCCAAAAACCATCCCCTTCTTCCCCACAGCTCCTCTGCCTCATCACGGCGCCCGTCACCATGATCCTCAGCAGCCAACAGGACGCGGCCTTCGCCTTCGCCTCGTTGGCCGTCGTCTTCTCCTCCTACATCACCTTGGTCGTCCTCTTCGTCCCTAAGGTGCCTGTGGGGATGGGGGGTGGTGGGTTCTGGGTGTTTCTTCTGGGGTGGGGAGGAACAGTTGTCCTACGTCCTCCCTTGTAGGGTGGAGGTGTTGTGCCTGGAGGTAAGAAACCTCCAAGACGTGGAGGTTTCTTCTCTGGTAGGGTCATGGAGTTGGTGATGACAGTCGGCAGGGGACAGTCGGGTGTGGATGTTGCTTTCTAGTGGGGGGGGAGGACACAGCTTTGACAACCGGGGACCGTTAACAGATGCGACGCCTCATCACCCGGGGCGAGTGGCAGTCGGAACAGCAGGACACCATGAAGACGGGCTCGTCCACCAACAACAACGAGGAGGAGAAATCCCGACTGTTGGAGAAGGAGAACCGGGAGCTGGAGAAAATCATCGCCGAGGTGGGTAGAGGTGGGGGACACCCCAAAAAACGTGGTTTGGGGTTTGGGGGACTGCCACCCCCCCAAGAGGTGGGTTGTAGCTTCGGGGTTGTACCTTCAAGGTGTTGCTAATTGTGCCAAGAGGGGTAGATCACCGCTGAGGTGCCAACACCTCAACGGGGGGAGGAGGGGCGATGTGGGAGGGGGCTGCCAACACCGATAAGGGATTTTGGAGGTGGTATCTGACACCCACTCCCCCCCCAAAAATTTGTCACCCGGCAGAAGGAGGAACGCGTATCGGAGCTCCGCCAACAGCTTCAGGACCGCCAGCAGCTGCGGTCTCGCCGACGGTCGTCCAACCCTTCCCGCGAGGCTGACAACCATTTTTCTCCGGGGTTGAGCGCTGCCCCCACCCCTCCGGCCCCCTTCTACCAACCCAACCTCCCCCTGGTCCGCTGTCTGGTCTCGGAACAAGCCGACAAACTCGGCCGGGGCAACTGCGACGGTAGCCGCGTCCATCTCCTCTATAAGTGACCACATCCACCCTCGTGGAGGGCAAGGCGATTTGCCGAGGGGGTGGAGCTAAGTGGGGTGGGGTCGGTGGGTGGGGCTAGGCAGGGAGGGTGGAGCCTCTTTGCCTTATTATTATTATTATTTATTTTTTTTTTTAAAAGAAACAACGCGTCTCTCTGTCTTAACCTGGGGGAACGCACCCACCCACCCCCGGCCCCAGGGCTCCGGGTGTCACCCGCCCTCTGACTGTTGTCAGGCGGAAAACTATGGGGCGGGGTGGGGGGAGAAGGGTGGGTGTTAATTAAGGGAGGGGGGGTGAGCAGAGAGAGCGAGGGCTGAGTTAACAACATGGAAACACACACCCCCCCAAACTCCCCTACAGCCGTCCCAGCTTCCCTACAGTCAACCCAGCTCCCCTACAGCCGCCCCAGCTCCCCTACAGCCATCCCAACACCCCTACAGTGAATCCATCTCCCCTACAGTCGTCCCATCTCCCCTACAGCTGTCCCATCCCTCCTACAGTCAATCCATCTCCCCTACAGCCATCTCCTACAGTCGTCCCACCACCCCTATAGTGAACCCGTCTCCCCTACAGTTGTCCCATTTCCTCTACAGTTGTCCCACCACCCCTACAGTGAATCCATCTCCCCTACAGTTGTCCCCTACAGTCATCCCATCTCCCATACAGCTGTCCTGTCTCCCCTAAAGCCATCTCCTACAGCCGTCCCATCTCCTCTACAGTCATCCCACCACCCCTATAGGGAACCTGTCTCCCCTACAGTCAACCCATCTCCCCTACAGGTGTCCCACCACCCCTACAGCCATCTCTTCTCCCGTACAGCCATCCCATCTCTCCTACAGCTGTCCTGTCTCCCCTACAGCCATCTGCTACAGTCATCCCACCTCTACAGTTGTCCCACCACCTCTACAGTGAAGTCATCTCATCTAGCCATCTCCTCTAGCCATCTCCTACAGTTATTCCATCTCCCCTACAGCCGTCCCGTCTCCTCTACGGTCAACCCATCACCCCTACAGGTGTCCCACCACCCCTACAGTCATCTCACCTCCCCTACAGCTGTCTCCTACAGTCGCCCCTTCTCCTCTACAGTCATCCCACCTCCCCTACAGCCCATCTCCCTCTCCGCTCCAACCGTAGCACACAGGCGGACAGTCCCACTGACACGTCCTCCTCGAACCTGTCCCTGCTACACCCCCCCCAAATGTCCCTGCGCTGTTGCGCACAACCAGCTCCCAGTGTAGCAACCAACCACCCTGGTAACCCCCTGTAACAGTGTTATTGTAGCCCGGTGTTGGTACAGGCGACGTGGGGACGCAGGATGAGGCCCGGGGATGCAGCCAGTTGTATCGCAAGCAGCGATTCCTGTAGTTTAACGTCAGGCTGTAGTTAAGTCTAGTCAGGCTGTAGTGCACAACTTGTACGTACAATCAAATCGTATTGCACATTGGGATCGGTTACTGTAACGCACGGTCCGGCTGTAGCCGACGGCTGGTTTGGGATCAGTTGTTGATACAACCGGAATCGGGTTTGTTTTTTTTTTTTTTAATGCTGTATCATCCGACTGTAGCTCACAACCGGCTGCGGTGAGGTGTGAGCGCAGGCGGAGGAGAGTCTGTGGCTGGGGCTGTGAGGGCGAGGTCGGGTCCTGTACGCGCAGACTGTTGTATCCGGGGTCTGGTTTCTCATATGTACAGTCGCACTTTAGTGGACAACCGGACCCTGCTTCTTCTCACGTCTCTGTTGTGGTGTTTAACCGCGTGAAAAGGGAACTACACCGTGTCGCATCCGCTGAGGTCGGGTCCCCGGATCCGACTGATCCTGTGTCCGGATTGATCCTGGATCCAGGCTGTTCCTGGATCTAACTGTTCCTAGCTCCGGGCTGTACCTGGATCCGGCTGTTCGTGGATCCGATTGGTCCCGGATCCGGCTGATCCTAGATGCGGGCTGTACCTGGATCCAGCTGATCCTGGATTGGGCCTGATCCTGGATCCAGGTTGGTCAGTCCTGGATCCAGCTAATTCTTAATCCCGGATCCATCTGGTCCTGGATCCAATTGGTCCCAGATCCGAGCTGTACTTGGATCTGATTGGTGCAGGATTGGGCCTGATCCTGGATGCAGGCTGTTTGGTCGTGGATCTGGCTGATCCTAGATCCGGGCTGGTCCTGGATCCAAACTAGTCCTAGATCCCAGCTGATCCTGAATTCCATACCCAGGCCGGTCCTGGAGCAAATTGGTCCCGGATCCAATTGGTCCTGGATCCCAGATTGGGCCTGATCCTGGATCCCAAGCTGGTACTGGATCCAGCTGATCCTAGATCCGAGCTGTAGCTGGATCCAGCTAAATCTGAATCCCAAATCCAGGCTGGTCCTGGATCTGATTGGTCCTGGGTCCAGCTGATCCTAGATCCGGGCTGTCCCTGGATCTGGCGGATCCCAGATTGGGTGTGATGCTGGATCCATGCTGGTCCTAGATCCAGCTGATCCGAAATCCAGGCAGTACCTGGATCCCGGCTGATCCCGAATCCCAGATCCATGCTGATCCCGAATCCCGGATCCAGGCTGATCCCAGATCTGGCTGATCCTGGATCTGATTGGTCCTGGATCCAACTGATCCCAGATGCAGACTGGACCTGAATCCCTTTGGTCCTGGATCCAGATGGTGCCAAATCCGGGCTGTTCCTAGGTCCAGCTGATCCCAGATTGGGCCTGATCCTGGATCCAGGCTGGTCCCGCATCCCAGCTTGATCCCAGATCCGGGATGATCCTGAACCCAGTCTGTTTTTTTTTCTTTTTTTTCCCCCCCCTGGATTGGGTCCGATCCCGGATCCCAGGTTGGTCCTGGATCCATGCCAGTACCCGGATCCAGCTGATCCCAGATCGGGCTGATCCTGAACATACCCCCACCCCCACCCCCTCCCCTGGGTGGATCCAGGCTGGATCTGGTCTGCCCAGCACCAGGTACAGACCCCCC
>NW_009649202.1:0-946 GCF_000708025.1 Charadrius vociferus | reverse complement strand
CCACAAAAGGCCCCTCTGGCACCCAAAAAACCCCAAAACAACCCCCCAGCACCCAAAATCGCCCATTCCAGAGCCCCCAAAACACCCCCCAGCACCCCAAAACCACCCCCCAGCATCCTAAAATCACCTCTCCCTCCAGCACCCAAAGCCAACCCCACTCCAGCACCCTAAAACACCACCCAGGACCCCAAAACAACCCCCAAGCCACCCCCCAGCACCCAAAATCGCCCCTTCCAGATTCCCCAAAACACCCCCCAGTGCCCCAAAACCACCCCCTCAACACCTCCCCAAAAAAAAATCCCCTTCCCAGCACCCAAAAAACACCCACCAGTACCCCAAAAGGCCCCTCTGGCACCCAAACAAACCCCAAAACATCTCCCCAGCACCCTAAAACATCTCCCAGGCACCCAAAATCCAACCCTTCGCACCCCAAAACCCCCCCGGACCCAAACCCCATCCCTAGCACCCCAAAACATCTCTCCAGCACCCAAAAAAACATCCCCAGCACCCAAAAAAACATCCCCAGCACCCAAAAAAACATCCCCAGCACCCAAAAAAACATGTCCCCAGTACCCTAAAACATCTCCCCAGCACCCAAAAAACACCCCCTACCACCCCAAAAACACCCCCAGCTCTGAAAAGCCCACCTCCCCAGCCCCCTAACACACCCCCAACACCCCAAAATCATCCCCAGCGTCCAAAAACACACCCCCAGCACCCCCAAAAAAACATCCCTAGTACCCCAAAACACCCCCAGCACCCAAAAATTTCCCCCAGTGCCCCAAAACCATCCCTAGCACCCCAAAACATCTCCCCAGCACCCTAAAATCCATCTTTAGCACCCCAAAAAACATCTCAGCACCCTTAAACACCCCCAACACCCCAAAAAACATCCCTAAGACCCCAAAACCCATCTCCTCAGCACCCCAAAACCCATCCCCAGCCC
>NW_009649201.1:0-1808 GCF_000708025.1 Charadrius vociferus | reverse complement strand
TTCTCTTGATTTCTATTCTATTCTATTGCAGAATCATAGGGTTGGAAGGGACCTCTGGAGATCATCTAGTCCAACCCTCCTGCCAGAGCAGGGTCACCTACAGCACGTTACACAGGACAGCGTCCAGGCGGGTTTTGAATGTCTCCAGAGTGGGAGACTCCACCACCTCTCTGGGCAGCCTGTTCCAGTGCTCCACTACCCTCAAAGTAAAGAAGTTCCTTCTCATGTTAAGATGGAACTTCCTATGTTCAAGTTTATGCCCATTACCCCTCGTCCTATCACTGGGTGCCACTGAAAAAAGACTACTCCCATCCCCCTGGCATCCTCCCATTAAGTATTTGTATGTATTAATAAGATCCCCCCTCAATCTTCTTTTCTCTAGACTAAAGAGACCCAAGTCCCTCAGCCTTTCCTCATAAGAAAGGTGCTCCAGTCCCCTAATCATCTTTGTTGCCCTTTGCTGGACCCTCTCGAGCAGTTCCCTGTCTTTCTTGAACTGGGGAGCCCAGAACTGGACACAGTACTCCAGATGCGGTCTCACCAGGGCAGAGTAGAGGGGGAGGATGACCTCCCTCGACCTGCTGGCCACACTCTTCTTGATGCACCCCAGGATGCCATTCGCCTTCTTGGCCGCCAGGGCACATTGCTGGCTCATGGTCATCCTGTTGTCCACCAGGACTCCCAGGTCCCTCTCCACAGAGCTGCTCTCCAGGAGGTCAGCCCCCAACCTGTACTGGTGCATGGGGTTATTCCTCCCCAGATGCAGTACCCTACACTCATCCTTGTTGAACTTCATAAGGTCTCTATCCGCCCAACTCTCCAGCCTGTCCAGGCCATGCTGTAAGGCGGCACAGCCTTCTGGCGTGTCAGCCACCCCTCCCAGTTTTGTGTCATCAGCAAACACTCCATCCCTTCATCCAGGTACACTCCATCCCTTCATCCAGGTCATTGATGGCTATATGGAATGGGACTGGGCCCAGTACTGCCCCCTGGGGAACACCACTTGTTACTGACCTCCAACTAGACTCTGCACCACTATCCACAACCTCTGAGCTCGTACCCTACATCCGTCCTTGTTGAACTTCATAAGGTCTCTCTCCGCCCAACTGTCCAGCCTGTCCAGGTCATGCTGTAAGGCAGCACAGCCTTCTGGCGTGTCAGCCACCCCTCCCAGTTTTGTATCATCAGCAAACTTGCTGCTGGTACACTCCATCCCTTCATCCAGGTCATTGATGGCTATATGGAATGGGACTGGAGCCAGTACTGACCCCTGGGGAACACCACTTGTTACTGACCTCCAACTAGACTCTGCACCACTATCCACAACCCTCTGAGCTCTATCTGCCAGCCACTGTTCAATTTCAGTTTTCAGGGTCATCCTTCTTGCCCTTTTTGAAGACTGGAGTGACATTGGCTCTCCTCCAGTCCTCAGGCACCTCACCTGTTCTCCAGGACCTTTAAAGGGGACGGAGAGCGGCCCAGCAATGACTTCCTCCAGCTCCCTCAGCACTCACGGGTTCATCCCATCAGGCCCCATGAACTTGTGAACATCCAGTTTACTTAGTTGTTCTCTAACTTGTTCTTCTTCAACCAAGGGAAAGTCTTCCCTCCTCCAGACTTTCTCTGTTACGCGCATAGTCTGCGACTCCCGAGGGCTGGCCCAAGTGGTGAAGACAGAAGCAAAGAAGGCATTCAGTAGCTCTGCCTTCTCTGCACCATCTGTCACCACGGCACTTGTGTCACTGTTATCCCAGTATAAACTGGATCCTTTTAACCTCTCCCAGTAAAGGCTGGGCCCTGCCCCCATC
>NW_009649200.1:0-352 GCF_000708025.1 Charadrius vociferus | reverse complement strand
CTCCCTTCTTCCACCTGAGTCATGGGTAAGCGGGATGTGGAAGAGTTCACACAGCCCTTTCCTTCTCCATCAGCTGGAAAGCCGAGGCCAACCTGGAACTGAATCCGGCAAGACAACCCAGAGCTGAACATTCCTGTGTGTGCTCGTATCTTGTAGATTCCTGGTTCTCCTGGGATTGCTCCACTGCGGTTCTCTAGAGTACAGGTGCCTCACTGGTAACCCAGGGCCAAGCACACTCCTGAGTTCCAGAGCACTGACAGGACCATGCCACTGAGCACATGTATGTGTTCTTTAGTTCCTTGGCCCCACCAGTCTCCAGGGAATGGGCATGCTGCTGTGCACCAGGGTCCCT
>NW_009649199.1:70785-71015 GCF_000708025.1 Charadrius vociferus | reverse complement strand
CCTGCCGTATTGTGGGAAAGCATCGAAGGCTTGGAAGGCTGCTGTGCAGATCCTTCACAACGAGTTGCAGAAGCCACTGAAGGACAAGGTGAATCAAGCCAGTTTGCAGAGGTAAAAGCTATCCAGCTGGCATTGGACATTGCTGAGCGAGAGAAATGGCCAGTACTTTACCTCTCTACTGATTCATGGATGGTGGCAAATGCTCTGTGGGGGGGGTTACAGCAGTGGGA
>NW_009649199.1:55393-69196 GCF_000708025.1 Charadrius vociferus | reverse complement strand
GGTCCGGGTAGGTGCACATCGTGGTGGTACTGTAATCGCGTTTTCATCTTTTCCTTGTGCTGTTCTGTTAAACTGCATTCTTTTAACCCACGAGTTTTGCCCTGACGATTCCTTTTTCCATGGCTGTGGGAGTTGTGTGAGCGACTGTGTGGTTCTTTGTTGCTGGCTGAGGCCAAACCGTGACAGTACTGCAGGCTTATTAACTTGATCAGAAGTTTCAGTCTGGATGCAGGAATTTCAAGTGGTGAGATTTTTAATTTGTCAGTGTCGCTTTTTTTTCTTTTATCTCCAGAGTGCCATTTATTCTCCTACCATTTTGATATTGATAATTAATAGTTCACTGTCACCTGGGAGATTCATGTTTATCTATCCTTTGTAAAAATTGCAGAATAATTATCAAGAAATATGTTATAGTTTCAGATAAAATTATAGGCTTATATTTCTTATATTTCTTACACATTTTATCATATTACTTGTCTTTAAATTAACCAGAATTGAATAACTGAAAATTTTGAATCATTGGTGATTCAGTGTGTGAAAGCCAAACAAATACATATGAAAATTATAATAATCATGCTGTCCTTTTGTAGAATTTACTTGAAGCTATGAAAATAACCAGGAAGGGGGAATGGAGCACTCCTTTATATTTCCTGTCTTCTTTCATGTCAATATCGTTCTTTTTTCTGTTGCACCACTTCTTATCCCACACTCCATTTCTTTTCCCAAGTCTTCCTTTCTCTTTTCCTCAGTGGGATTATGGTATCACTGTCTTGCATTCCTGTTGTTTCTCCCCATCTATAGTTACCTTAATGACTTGGACCGCATAGCAGATTCCACCTATCTGCCAACTCAGCAAGATGTGCTCAGAGTTCGAGTCCCAACAACAGGGATCATTGAATATCCATTCGACTTACAAAGCGTCATTTTCAGGTAGAAAAAAAGTTTAACACCCATTTGCTTTGTTTCTTTTGTTTCCTTACATCAGTAATACCATGTATAGGATATTGATTAAAAGTACAAATTATTCAGTGTTTTTAAAATTTGAGCTTGTTCATTTTATTTTATTGTTTTTGTCCATATGTGATTAGCAGCTGTTGTTTAAGATGTCAAGAGGATGAGAGACAGACTTGTCTTTTTCTGAAGGTAGTTATTATTGATAGAAAAACTGGAAGTAATTTTTCAATAAAATTAGTATACCAGTTTTATTAGGAATAATAAATTATGAAATGTAAAGTTACCGCTTCTGTACTTGATTTTTAGAGAGAAATTAATTTTGTAAGTTTAATACCACTCCTGTCCAGCAAATAATTTTCCCCACAGCTCATTTTGAGTGCAAATACAGTTGCTTAAGAATAACTATGCAATTACAATTTCAAGTTAGACACCCAAGTATCTAGTTACGTTGAGACTCATAATGAATTGGGACTACACTTTGCCAGCAATTTTGAGTTTTTATTTTGACTATTAACAACTTTAGTAAATACAGATTGTATTCTATTTATACTCTTAAAATTATGCAGCCTTGACAAGTTTGGAATTTTGACTAGTAATTTCTTGGGAGAAAGGCAGGCCACCAACTTCATTCTGTGGAAATGTGTTTCTGCTGAATATACAGGGCATACGTTCTAGAATCGTGGCTCAGAATCATGACAGTTTTGAATATCAGAAATTTGAGGGCTTTGATACCCATAATTCAAATTCAGAAAGCACATCAGACTAAAAAGCAAATAAGATAACTTGTTTACTTACAACACATTCCATTAGTCTTCAATAAAAATGTTAAAATTCTTAAGAAAAACAAACCAAATTGTGTTTTCAACTAAATTCTTGAATTCAGTGTTCCATATGTGATTGTATGTTTATCTGCTAAGGTATTTGTGAAGTTGATGTGATCATTGTTAATTTTGCAGAATGGTGGATGTAGGAGGCCAACGATCAGAAAGAAGAAAATGGATACATTGCTTTGAAAATGTTACATCTATCATGTTCCTAGTAGCTCTTAGTGAATATGATCAAGTGCTTGTGGAGTCAGACAATGAGGTAAGCAAGCATCAGCAGAAATCGCCAGTTTTTAAGAAAAAATAATTTCACTAAAATTAATTCTAAATTTTAAATATTATTTAAAATTTTAAATATTATTTAAAATTTGATTAAAGCACTAATTTGTAGAGAGCTTCAGTAGAAAAGTGTGTGTTTTTACATAATTATTTGGATATTAAATTTGTTGGACCAGTAAAGTATAATGATAGATTGAATACTACATGCTAAACAGCAAAACTCAAAGTTGTTAGTTCTTTTAAGACATTTTCAAAGCAGACTGGCATGTCCAGTCCTGGCTGTTTTCCAAATGTCTACCAGCAGTCATATGCAACTACATGTAATGAAATGCAAAGTTCTACAGGGCTTAAGAGGCTAATCCTCAAATAATACAACACAAACTGATCTCCTCCATGGTGGGTCAGTGGAACCTATCTATTCTGTGTTAAAAATGGAATAGTTGACTGTAGAGAAATGTTCTTATTGTAGCTATTTGCATAGTTAGCATTGTGTAGCAGAGCCATAAAAAAAGACAGTGGGAATTAAAACAAAAATCATAGGTTCTTTGCTAGAACAGACCATAAAGTAGTAAACTTCATTCCATTGACTTAAAGTGTGAGATTTATATTGGCTTATATTTTCCACTTGTACTGCTATTTCAAAGAATAACAGAAGTAAGAAACTCACAGGTGGTGATGTATGAACTAAGCAGGCAAAATGCAGTAGTATCAGTGTTTTGTATATGGTTTTACAAAGTAGGGTGGAAAGTTAATATTTGGATTTTTCTATTTCATGAAGACTGTTCCCGTTATTAATCAAACTTACATGAGTTACTCACCAGCACTTTTCTATGCAAGTTTTTAACATTCATTTACAAAAGATAGATGAAAAAAAGAAAACATTTTAATGTTCTTCATGACTGTGTATATATGTTGATTTCATTGTTTAAGAGAAGGGTTGACCTCTTGAAGTCCAACCAGGCCAGATGCAAGGTCCTGCACCTGGGTCGCGGCAATCCCAAGCACAAATATAGGCTGGGCGGAGAATGGACTGAGAACAGCCCTGAGGAGAGGGACTTGGGGGTGTTGGTGGATGAGAAGTTCAACATGAGCGGGCAATGTGTGCTCGTAGCCCAGAGAGCCAACCACATCCTGGGCTGCATCAAAAGAGGCATGGCCAGCAGGTCAGGGGAGGTGATTCTGCCCCACTACTCTGCTCTCGGGAGACCCCACCTGGAGTAATGCGTCCAGTTCTGGAGTCATCAGCACAAGAAGGAAGTGGACCTGTTAGAGCAGGTCCAGAGGAGGGCCACGAAGATGATCAGAGGGCTGGAGTACCTCTCGTATGAGGACAGGCTGAGAGAGTTGGGGTTGTTCAGCCTGGAGAAGAGAAGGCTCCCGGGAGACCTTATAGCAGCCTTCCAGTATCTGAAGGGTGCCTACAAGAAAGATGGAAAGGGACTTTTTGCAAGGGCATGTAGTGATAGGATGAGGGGTAATGGCTTTAAACTAGATGAGGGTAGATTTAGATTAGATATCAGGAAGAAATTTTTCACTGTGAGGGTGGCAAGGCACTGGAACAGGTTGCCCAGAGAAGTTGTGGGTGCCCCAGCCCTAGAGGTGTTCAAGGCTAGGCTGGATGGGGCTTTGAGCAAGCTGGTCTAGTGGGAGGTGTCCCTGCCCATTGCAGGGGGGTTGGAACTTGATGATCTTCAAGGTCCCTTCCAACCTAAACCATTCTATGATTCTATAACAAGGTAAAACAGATGTCCTTGGGCAGTCATGATTGTATTCTCAACTTTCTTCAGTATTAATATATTTAAGAAAGACTGGGAGCTCTGAAAGGTCTTAAATTTATACTTTTCCCATAAAAGAAAGAAATGCCATTACATTATTTATATCATCAGCCATCTACTTAAAAAGTACAGCTGTTATAAAGAAGAACTTTTCAGTTGCTTATATAGTGAATACATCTTGTAATTTATTTTTGTATTCTATTTATTTTTGTAATCTTTTAACTTGGAAGGTATAAGAATTCTTTTATTTTGTTTTGTAAGACATATATCTTTGATATTGTGGTCTGAACAGCAATGGAGTCTGACAACAGGTTATAAAACAAAGCTTTATTGAGGAAGTCTGCAACAATTCCCCCATATATCGACTCATCCAATCACCAATAGCGAACACAGGATCATAAGTGATGCCATGGCTCTGGTGGACTGCCAGGGACATGTGAATTGTAGGTCATCTGGCAGAAACAGCCAGTCATGCAAATGCTCTTTGAATGTGGAGAAGAGTTGCAACAATGTAGGTCAAGGGGCAGGGTGTCAGGACGCAGGGTGTTGCTTCCACCCCTTGATTCTCTCAAATGCTCACTTGACTTGGAGTTATAGGCTAGGGTATTATTTTGGAGAGTTGTTAGTTATATAATAAGCTAGGTGAGGTTGGTTTTCTGACACCTGCAGGGTATAAGTTACATAGTCAGAGATTGAAAGAGGTTGTCTAGAGAACAAGTCTCATGAGGAGCAGCTGAGGGAACTGGGGTTGTTTAGCCTGGAGCTCCTTTTCTCCAGGCTGAGGGGAGACCTTATCGCTCTCTACAACTATCTGAAAGGAGGTTGTAGCGAGGTGGGGGGGCGATCTCTTCTCCTAAGTAACAAGTGATAGGACAAGAGGAAACAGCCTCAAGTTCCACCACAGGAGGTTTAGATTGGATATCAGGAAAAATTTCTTCACCAAAAGGGTTGTCAAACATTGGATCAGGCTGCCCAGGGAAGTGGTGGAATTTCCATCCCTGAAGGTATTTAGAAGACAGATAGACATGGTGCTGAGGGACATGTTTTAGTGGTGGTTTTGGCAGCGTTAGGTTGATGGTTGGACTTGATGATCTTAAAGGTCCCTTCCAACCTAGATGATTCTATGAAAGCTGGTCTATCATGATATGGGTACCATATAATCACCTCTATCAAGTATCAGTTGCGCAGGCATCCGGGAAGTGATTACTATGACATCTTCCCAATTGCTACAAGAGAGGCTGCAAAAGAGATTGCAACCAGCATCCACTTATATCTAGCAACCCCAACCCAGGTCGGGGAGTGGCTTGACCATGACTGGGAAAATGCTTTACAACACAATCTACAACCCTACCCACTGATATGAAACAAAACATAAACAATGTCAATAAGCAAGATAATTACAAAAAGTACCACCAAAATGTTTTGACAACTACCCTGAGGTCTGGGAACCAAGAGGAACCATGACCACAATTTGCCAATTCAGCAATTGATATTTTCAGTTGCCACCTGATGCAAGGGCTTTAGTCGTTCCTGGATTTCCTTAAGGTCAATCTCAATGTGTAGATCTCGGTTGACATAGACACAGCAGGTAGTATTTACCAACGCTCAAGTACCACCTTGCGTAGCCAGCAAGTACTCTAAGGCTAGCTGGTTTTGAACGGTAGTCTGTGATACTTGAGCAACTTCTTGCTGCAGTGCTTGGATGGCATTGGTTGTTACATTTCTATATTTTCCAGGATAGCAGAGAGATTGATGATCACTTTTCCATCTCGGAGACCGCTAGCCAAGGAAGGAGGGTTCGGGCAAACTGGTGAAATCTGGATCCTCGTTCTACCAAAGGGTTAATACCACGCCGATGTCACAGGGTGTTTTTGCAGACATGAATCACATAGCGGTTTTCTTCAACGTGCATCCCATGCACTATTGGTCTGGGTGTGCAGGTCCCCTCTTGCTCCCTGGGAGGGCTTTCATGGCACAGCTGCTGCACAGGGAGTATAGGCTGGGGGCACTTATTGTGCTAAGGTCATGGCAGCGAGTGGTGTCTTTCAGGCAATTGTCAACATTGGCATGGTAGGTTTGTATGGTGTAGGATGGACCCTGCCACATGGTTTGTAGTTCATAGGACTACTGTATGATAGGACAGATCGTAGCCCATAAAGTTCTGTAGGACGTAGAATTCTGATCTGTTCTTTACCAAGGCAGCAGTAGGTAGTCAGTGGTTGAGAGATTAGCCCAAATAGAGTAATATCAGACAAAAGCTTTAGGTACATGGCCCCACAATTCCACCAATACCAGCATTCCCACCATGGGAACCCCTTGGTGACCAGAGGCTGGATGTTGTGTACAAATCCAACAATCAGTTCCCTTTCTGACATTCACCCGTGCCTGACGTGAGAATTAACAAGTTAGGATCCCAACTAGCAAGGCCCTGGTCAACTAACCAGGTCACCCCCCAGATCAACTAACAAACTGAAAACAGGATTTATTTTTACAAGATGGTAACAAAATCAAACTAAGTTTTACTCTAACCGAAACCACTTTGAGACTCTGACAATCATTAACAATCCGCAGGTTCAGAATGTCGCTCAGAAGTTAATACTACACCACCGACTTAAGAATTCTTAGGGTTTATGGCTGATTACCCAAAATGCACAATAACTCACCTAATAAGGGAGGGCTCTGAACCTCAAGGAGTTTCCTTGGACAGTGTCTTGACCCAAGGGGAGAGTCCCTGACTGCAGACTCGGTGCTCTGAGGAGGACCGACTCAAAATGGCTCTCCAGCAGGGCTCTGTTCATACACAAGCCGAATCTGAACTGTGGTCATATATGGTCATGTAGCCCCCCCATTGGCGGAAGACCCCAACTTCCTCACCTTTTGACTGAAATCCGTATGTGCTGACTGCCAACATGTGGGCATAACAAGAGCTGTGGTGGGAAGTTTTTGTGGGCTCTTGTTGGGGCTTTGTTAGGGCTTTGTCAGGGCAGGTGCATCTGCCACACAATCCACCCCATGACCACAGTCATGATTCGACTGTTTTCCTTTGAGTGGTGGTACAGTCACATCTTGCTTCCAAAGTGAAAAGGGAGCGCAGTCTCAGTGAGTCTTAATGCTCACTGGGGATCATCATTTCTCAATTGTTCTATGGCTATACTGGGATATCAATTACATGAACAGGGAGCATATTTCACAACCTACACAGATCTTACTATCACACGCTTAATACAACTTCTCATAATACAAATTACAACTATCATAGCTACAACTATTATCAAAGATTGAAGGACGCTGGTTAGCCACCCAGAAAGAGAAAATCCAAACATGTCAAAAACTTTCCCCAACCAGTTTGTTCCTAGTCCAGCAACGATTGCTTCTAAATCTTTGGCTACTCTCTTCATCTTGTTTATTTGGTCTTGAAGCGGCATTGATAGGTTCAGGATATGGACGCAACACTCATCCATTGACAGGTTCAGAACTCCACATACGCCTTTCTCCTTTAACAGCATCAAGTCTAATACAGATCAGTTTTGAATGGTCATCTTACTGGTATGTTGTAACTGATCATTTAAAAGCTTCAGACTATCAGACATGGCATTGGCTAAAGCTGATAGTTGTAGGCCTTCCAAAATGGCTTGTCGGTTTCATACTGGGGCAATTCCTACTCCAAATAATAATTCCATCCACCACCCAATTCATGTTGGGGCTTCTTGCCATCCCTTCCATAAATCCCTTGGTCTATGACCCCACCACTTGTGTGGCATGGGCCCTTCCTGATAAATGGGGCAGAGGGAGAGCATGGCCAGTGTACAGACTATCCCAGGGATAGTTGGATATAATCGGGAATATAGGTGGCCATCAGAACACGCCCATACTAAGTTAGGGGGTGCATGGATGGTGGATGTTCAGCACAAACCTGATATGCTAGTAAGAGGAGGACAATAGCCTTTCTTACTACAGTCTAAGACAGAGAGTCGTGAGGAACTGGCATTACTGCACAAACAGCCCTGTATCAGAGCTTTCTTAACAGGAGAGAATAGCTATAGTAATGGCATTTTATCAATGTTTTGGACGTTCCAGAGAGGAAATTTCCTCACTGGGGGTGTCTTATCCTTTTCCCCATTCCAAGTAGGCGCATAGGTATATCTAGCCCATGTTCAGTTGAGAGGACAGTCAAATGAGTTTTGATTACATGCGCTGGGACACTCATTATTATCCCTTTCAGGGTGTTTAATGCACCATGAGGCATTCAATGGTTTTGTATATTATAGAGAATGATCATCGAGTATTATATTTGGTAGCTCCCTATGGAATGTAGGAGCACGCTCCATCCTGTGGCATCACTAGTGGGTTGGAGGATATAATTGCATTTTGCATCCCATACTGAGCTCACATTTATCACACCCGATGACTAACTATAGACAATATAAGTATAGCCTCTGTGCTCAGCCCTTTTGAAATACCAGCTATAATTGTTAAATTGCTCCCATGTGAGCTCAAGAGCAAGTGGTATGTTAATGTCTTGCACAAAAATTGGTATAAGGGGACTTCTGCTGATTGGGGGGTTGGTTGACAAACCATTATGGAGGTTAGATTCATCATTCGGGCAAACCCTATCATAACTTTTGCTAATATGTTGTGGTCCAGGTCTTCACTCTCCACGTCGGCCACTCCACTGCCAGTAGGAGCAGCAGGACAGACCGCTTCTCCATTGTCCTGTAAGGAAGCACAAAATTGAGCCTCAGTCCTTTGAAACCAGACCTCGGGGTTAAAATGATTATCCACTGGGTACCAATACGGTGGGTCTTTCTGCTCCCGTCTAGGGCTTCCCAGGCATATAAGCCTCTTGATTTTTCCAGGGTCATGGGTACAATGCCAATAGAAGGTAGTTTCACCATGACTGGTTGGCCTACACGTCCTCAATGGGAACTGGCCATTTCGGTCATCAGGTATGGGGGCATTGCCCATCAATGGTCCCGTAGGAGAAAATGCTTGAATCTTTGGGCTTCCATAACTTCCCCACCAGTTATTAACAGTAAAGACTGCTTGTGGCAATTGTATGTCCCAGTTATGGCACGAGACATCAGCATGTCTTTTAATCAAACCATTGGTTCTCTCAACTATACCGTTAGCCTGAGGATAATACGGTGTGTGAAACACTCATTTAATACCTTCTCCCCATACCCAGTTTTGTACCACTGTGGCTGTAAAATGTGACCCATTGTAACTCTGAATACATTCAGGAATGGGCAAAATACCAAACCATTCTCACAGCGCTTGAACTGTCTGATCTTCTGTGGTTGTGCCAACAGCTGTGGCCATAGTCAGTCCCAATACCACCTCTACTCCTATCAAAATATACCTCTTCCCATAGAATGGCCTCAAGGGCTGGACATAATCAATCTGCCAGGTGCTCCAAAGAGCTTTACCTTGTTTGATATGCTGGGCAGGGGCTTGATTTGGATGGTCAACCTTGAGCCTTATTTGGCATTGTGGACAGGCTGTAAGAATTGCTTCACACATTTTCATAGACACTGGCCATCCCCGAGACCAACATTCATAATAGAGGTCTGTCTTCCCTGAGTAACCTCGTTTAATGTGCAGCCATTTAGCCAACTGTCCCCAATCCTCCTTTTCACTATCAACTACTTTGATTTGGGCTAGATGATCTACCTGTTGGTTCCATTTTGCAGCAGGGGTTCCATTCCTTGCATGGCCTTTTACCCATCCCACCTTTAGAAGTCGTGATCTGCCTATTTCTAACAATCATTGCCAGTCTCTGGTTCTCCAGACTTTTGTACGGCCCACTTCCCACTGATTGGATTCCCATTGGCATATCCACTCTGTAGCACCTTTATAGGTTGCATAGGAATTGTTATAAATGATGGTGGCACCATTCTCCACTGCCAGCAGGAGAGCATGCAATTCTCCCACCTGTGTGCTACCTTCTCCCTCCTCTGTAACCATTTTCCTGGTACCAATTTCCAATGTTGCTGCTTTAAATTGCCACTTTGAACCTATTCGGTGGGCAGATGCATCGGTGAACCACACTCCTTGTGTATCCGAGTCTGTGGATAGTTCCGGTGCCTCTCTGATCGGGGAAGGTTTATAAGGTTGGCCTAACAAAACTGGATCTGGATTAACAGGTTGTTGGAACTTAGAGGCCTTCTTTCAATTGCAGTAACTTACTAACTCCTAGGTAGGCATACCACTTCCGTACTGTGGCCTTTTGGGCTACCCCCTTGGGAGGGGGTGACCACATAAGGATCAAATTTAGAAGAGGGAAAAGGCCTTGCACCATGATATCTTGCAAGGTACGTAACCTCTTCACTTCCTTAACTGCCCTGGTAAGTGAAAGGAGTCCCTTCTCCCACTCAGAATACCGTTGTTCAGTTTCTTTGAATGCGGTGGAAGAGAACAGTAAAGGTTTAGCTGGCCCCTGCGGTCCCTTTTGAAACACGCCACAATAGAAGGCATGTTCTGTAAATCCCGACTCCACCCTTAGCAGATCCTGTGGGTGCAGCTAGCCTCTGATAGGTTTTGAGTTCATCCTTCAAGGTGTTAAGGGCTTCTGTATGCTGTGGAGTCCAATCCCATTCCCTATTTTTCCATAGCAGATCATACAGAGGGCAGGCAATCACTGAGAACCCAGGTATATGTTTCCTCCAATAGCCCAATGTATCTATCAGCTGTTGTAATTCTTTCTTATTGCCCAGAGTTTGCCCCTTCTCAATAGCTGACAGTGTATCATCAGGTACCGCAACTGCACCAGCTATCCACCAAGCTCCTAGGAATTTAATCTCTTGTCTGGGACCTTGACATTTGAAAGGCGGAATGTCTAGCCCATTCTTAGTTAGCAGATTCCAGATGGCCTCAGCCACTTGTCCTACCTATTCTTTGTTATCTCCACCAACTAGAATATCATCTATATATTGATATATGCAGACACCTGATGGCACTTCAACAGTATCAAGAAGTTTAGCTAAGGCATTGTGGGCAATGGTACAGGAGTGTTTATATCCCTGAGGTAGTCGGTTAAAGGTGTATTGTACTCCTTCCCAAGTGAAGGCAAACTGGGGTTTATCCTCTTCACTTAGGGGAATCATAAAATACATGTCCTTAACATCTAAAGCGGCCATCCATGGGTGGGCAACTGCCTGGATTGCCATCACCACTGACGTTATGCTCAGGATGGCAGCAGTTAAGGGTGGAGTATTACTATTCAATTTTCTATACTCAATTATTAAACGCCACTGTCCATCAGGCTTACGGACAGGCCAAAATGGAGAACTGTATGGTGAGTGGGTGCGACTTATGATTTGCCTTTTCCCAAGATCATTAATGACTTCTGTAATGCCCCATTTGCCTGCAGCTGATAGAGGGTATTGAGAAATGCAGGTTATTTTGGATTGCGACAGTACGGGAGCAAGTTGCAGGGTCCTAACATGGGTGACTTCCAAAACTCCATATCTTGCTATTAGGTAGGCACCACCACCTGCCCACTAGTACAAAATCAAATCCCAATATATTTCCTTTATGAGGGCTTAGAGCCACCTCCACAACCGTCATTCTTTTCTCCTCGTGTAGCCAAAGTTGAGTCCAAGCTAAAGGACATTTTTCTGCTACACCCGTTACCCCTATTATGTTTATAGCTTTTTTTGAGGGTTTAATTCCTAATTCCTCAGCCTATTGCTTATTTAAAATGCTAATTTGGGCCCCTGTATCAATTACAAATTCTAAACTTAGCCATCTTGGAACCACAGGAATTTGTATATAAGGTTCCCTGTCAGCAGACCATTGGCAGGAATTTACCATGCAGAGTGGGCGGCCAGAACTCCAAACCTTGGCTTCTAGGTTTTTAACTCTTGCAACTCCTCCCACAGAGGCACAAAAAAGTTGTTTCCCTTCCTAAGGGAGTGTGGCTGCTGATGCTTCCCTTTGATCCTTAGTTTTCCCCTCTAGCAATTCTACCAGCTCCTGGATGTGATCAGTGGGTTGTCCTCGCAACATTGTTTGGGGTACCCCTGGTTCGAATGCTTTTCACCAAAGGTCATTTCTTTCCAAATCATAAGTCCAATCCAATCTACCCTGGAAAGTCTCAGATTCCCGTTGAGGAGGCTTGTCGGGGTGGTGATTGCGACTGGCTTGTCGGACCCTCCTATTCCCATCTGTGCCACCCCCCAGATCAGTTCATATCATCTTGCACCCATAAATCACTACGTTGTGTAGCGTTTCTGACCAAGTCAAAACGTGCACGGGAGAAGTTCTGACGGTCTTGCTGATTGCACTCAATGGGTCTCTGAATCCTTTCTCTCAGGGACTGAATGTGTATTTTCAAAGCATTCAGCAATCCTCTAATAAGAGATTTAAGGTGGCTGGAGTCCACTGTTACAGCCATCGGTATTCCTTGCTACTCTCTTTCATGCATTACTTCAATACAAGCAGCTTTTTGCACTCCTTCCGCTAGCTCCACCAACCCCTTTATTCTAATAGTAATAGGTTCCCCCTGCCCTTTGGGGTCCACATCCCCAGCCCAATAAGCCACTCGGGATGTTATTTACTGGTTGCCCTCCGGTCTGTCATTCAGAAACACTCCCAGACCCCAGAACCCTCTCGCTTCATTATCATTCAACAGTATCCAATCACCCCCCATTAGAGAGACTCTTCACAAATACTCTGTTTCCATTTCACCCAGCTTGCACAAAAACTTAGTTTGCAATTCACTGAGCTCAAGTCCTGTCCAAGGAATCATGAGGACCGTGGTTTGGGGGTTTCTGCCTTGTGGACCTGTGTGCCTTTCTGTTTTAATAAGAGGTTGCATGTCCCTTTCCTCCAGCTCCTATGCTTCTTCGGAGCTATTTTCATCAGGGTCTCCCCAGATGTCCTCATCCCAATCCTCGGGATCTGTGCCTGTAATCAACTTTCAGATTTGGACAATGCTGGGGTTTATTTTGCTTGTGCTAGCATAATTTCAATTTTTTGTTCCAACAGATACGTTCTTTCTCTTTTCAGTTCACCTTTTAAACAATCTATTTCTAGTTGTTTCTTTAAATTGTCCTTGGCCAATCTGTTGCAGTCATTATTTTGTTCCTGTGCTTGAATTGAGCAGGGGCCTAGGATGGCACACATAGTTCCTTTATTTTTTCCATCTCGACTGTTTCCATGGCATTGCTCTATTCTCCATGACCACTACTGGGTCGGACCACTTCTCCTTTGCCCAATTTGTACCTGGAGGAGAAGGACTACAGCTATGCCTCATTAATAATTCTGCTACAGACATCCTGCTGACAAAACCAATTTAAATCAGAGAATCACAGATTCCTAGATTGGAAAAGGCCTGTAAGATCATCTAGTCCAATCATTAACCTAACACTGAAGCCCACCACTAAACCATGTCCCCGAGCTCTATATCTACACGACCCTTAAATATCTCCAGGGATGGGGACTCCACCACTGACCTGGATAACGCGTTCCAATGCCTGATGACCCTTTCAGTAAAGAAATTCTTCCTAATATCCAATCTAAACTTCCCTTGGCGCAACTTGACGCCATTTCCTCTTGTTCTATCACCCATTACTTGACAGAACAGGTCAACTCCCACCTCTCTGCAACCTCCTTTCAGATAGTTGTAGAGAGCGATAAGGTCTCCCCTAAGCCTCCTTTTCTCCAGGCTAAACAACCCCAGTTCCCTCAGCCGCTCCTCATAAGACATGTGCTCCAGACCCCTCACCAGTTTCGTTGTCCTTCTTTGGACATGCTCCAGCGCCTCAATGTCCTTCTTGTGGTGAGGGGCCCAAAACTGAACACAGTACTCAAGATGCGGCCTCACCAGTGCCGAGTACAGGGGTAAAATCACCTCCCTGGTCCTACTGGCTACACTATCCCTGATACAGGCCAGGATGCTGTTGGCCTTCTTGGCCACCTGGGCACACTGCTGGCTCATGTTCAGCCAGCTATCAATCAACACCCTCTCT
>NW_009649199.1:48595-54961 GCF_000708025.1 Charadrius vociferus | reverse complement strand
GTTAGTCAAGCAGGACCTGCCTTTCATAAGCCCATGTTGACTGGGCCGGATCATCTGGTTGTCCTGTGTGTACTGTGTGATGGTACTCTGGATCATATGGTCCATCAGCTTCCCCGGCACTGAAGTCAAACTGACAGGCCTGTAGTTTCCCAGATCCTCCTTCCGGCCCTTCTTGTAGATGGGTGTCACATTGGCTAGTTTCCAATCTGCTGGGACCTCCCCAGTCAGCCAGGACTGTTGGAAAATGATGGAAAGAAATGTCACAGAACCTCACAAAACCAAGCCAACAAACTGAAAACGGGATTTATTTTTACAAGATGGTAACAAAATCAAACTAAGTTTTTCTCTAACCGAAATCACTTTGAGACTCCGCAAACATTAACAATCCACAGGTTCAGAATGTCACTCGGGAGTTAATACTACACCAACAACTTAAGAATTCTTAAGGTTTATGGCCTTAGGGCTTCATCATGTGTTAACAATTACTTGGGAAGACAAATGTCATAATGCTCAACGTCCCCCTCCCCTCTTCCTTTCCCCAGTTTCTTGTGCACCTCAGTCTGGTGCTGGCGGGGCAGTGTGAGAAGCAGAATAGGCCTTGATGCTGTACAAGCATTGTTTAGCAATAACTAAAACATCCCTATGTTATCAACACTGTTTTGGTCACAAATCCAAAACATAGCACCATATGAGCTGCTATGAAGAAAATTACTTGTATCCCAGCCAAAACCAATACACAGATCAATCCATTCATCCAGGTTGGTCCAGTAGTTGGGCTGAATTGGCAGCTCTGGGATCATCATGGACAATATCACTTCCTGAAATAAAAAATCACCTCTAGGACAGCCCAAAAGGGAAGTCTGTGGATCCAGCGATGAGATTTGGGCCCTGGTGTCCACAACAAAGGTGACTGAGTGCTGGTTATTCACGACCCCGTGAGTGCTCAAGGCGGGTAGAGGAAAGGCAGGGGTGGAGAAGGGCATTTGGTGTCTGGGTCATCTGGCAGCAACAGACAATCATGCAAATGCCTTTTGAATGCAGGTAAGAGTTGCACCATCCCTTGGCTCCGCCAACGGTAGTGTGATTTGAGAGAATCATACCTTACATGAATAATGTGGGCAGCACCCTGCCTATGCTGCCAATGTCGGTCAGGGGGCAGGGTGTTGGCAGTCTGTCTACACTGCTAATTTTGGTCAAGGGTAGGGTGTCAGGAGGTAAGGTATCAGATGTGATGTTAATTATTTTTCTTAGTGTATTGATCTAACAGAATCACACTACCAGTATTATGTTTTTAACTAGAGCTCAAGTATGGAACATGGAGTAGAACATGAATGACACAAGGAAAAATAGTAGTTCAAATAGCTTGCAGCATAAAATGCATCCTGCTTAATGGGGTAGAGAGAGATGAATTTAAGATGATAATGTGTGCTATAACTAGGCTCCTACTCTTTGAGAACATTTTGTTTTCTGGTAAATGTAAATAAAAATACATTTAAATAGTCTTTTTAGGAGAAGGAGATTAAAAACAAAACTCACTTTCACAATTTTGCATGGATGTTAGTGTGTTAAATTATTTATAATTTGGCCATCTTCTTTAGAAGATGGAAGAATATCTTCCTGAGCTGTCAGAGTATGCAATCTTGTCATTTGTTGTCATCAGCTAAAAGTGTTCACATGTTATGAACTGAATGGAACATACGGACTGAACATTTCCCATCTACCTTGGGCTCTCCTACCACTTTGACATGACTGAAGTGATATTATTCCATTACTTTTTTTTCAGCTCTCATGAAGAAGAACTTACTCATAAAGCTGTCTTGATTTTTCAAGTTTTCACTTTCAAAACAAAATGTTTTGGAGGTAATCGTGGAGGTAAAAGTTCTAAAACTCCTCTTTGTCTTGAAGATGGTTCTTCCACTGCACTGCTAAACTATTTATGTTCCTTATTAACATCAGTGAAAAACTTTTGAAACTTTTTGGTTTTCAGTTTGAAATACATTCATAACTGTAATTCAAAGCATTTTGTCAAGTCATATATACAGAAACTCATGGCGCATTCCAACAGCCTTAGGCCTGTGTTCCTCTAGCTCTTGGGTGGATCCAGCCTGTCTTGGAGCTAAGCACCCATCTGGGCAGCTTAGTTTTGATTTTCAGTAAGCTGTATCCTGTCTATTTGACCGTTGTGAGGCAGGTTAGTTTTACCCTACCGATGATGTGTTGTTGCAATATTAACCCTGTTCAGTACGAGGAACCACAAATTCAGACCCCTGGTGCGTGTGTTTGGCTGAGGAGCCACTGGTGCAAGGCTACCATCTGCGGGCTTATGAATGAATGCCTCTAAATCAGAATCCCACCTAGATGTAGCAATACCGCAGCACCACCAGCACCTCCGTGGGCTCATGTCAGATGGCTGCGCGCCCCACACAGGGTGGGCCTGGTGCAAAGCACCACTCGTGGTTGGGACCGGAGGGGGGGGACAGATGCGGCACTGCCTCTTCCCCATTGCATACCGCGTGATCATGGGGCACCCAGTGCTAAATCATTCGTAAATGACCTGATTCTGAGTCAGGATTTCGTATGTAGCAGAGCTGCTCCCTTGCTGTGATCTGTTGAAAATCAGACCTCTAAAAAAGTAAAAATTTAAAATAAAAAAATGCACCCATTTTTAAAAAGGGTAGAAAGGAAGACCCTGGGAACTACCGATCTGTCAGCCTCACCTCTGTGCCCAGGAAGATCATGGAACAGATCCTCCTAGAAGCTATGCTAAGGCACATGGAAGACAGGAAGGTGATTTGAGACACAAAGCATGGTTTCACCAGGGCAAGTCCTACCTGACCAACCTAGTGGCCTTCTACAATGGAGTGACTACATCAGTGGATGAGGGAAGGGCTACGGCTGTCATCTATCTGGACTTCTGTAAGGCCCTTGACAATGGTTCAGGAATCCGTATTGGGACTGTAATGTTTAATATCTCCATCAATGACATAGAAAGTGGGATAGAGTGCACCATCAGCAAATTTGCAGATGACACCAAGCTGAGTGTTGCGGTTGATACACCTGAGGGTCAGGATGCCATCCAGAGGGATGGGATGCCATCCAGAGGGACCTGGACAAGCTTGAGAAGTTGGCCCATGTGAACCTCATGAAGTTCAACAAGGCCAAGTGCAAGATCCTGCACCTGTGTTGGGCGAACCCCCAGTATCAATACGGTTGGGGGATGAAGAGACTGAGAGCAGCCCTGCTGAGAAGGACTTGGGGGTACTGGTGGATGAAAAGCTGGCAATGTGCACTCATAGCCCAGAAGGCCAACCATATCCAGCAGTGGCCAGCAGGTCGAGAGAGGTAATTCTGCCCCTCTACTTCATTCTCATCAGACCCCATCTGGAGTCCTCAGTACAAGAAAGATGTGGACCTGTTGCAGCAGGTCCAGAGGAGGGCCACAAAAATGATCAGAGGGATGGAGCACCTCTCCTATGAGGACAAGCTGAGGCAGTTGGGGTTATTCAGCCTGGAGAAGAGAAGGCTCCGGGGAGACCTTATTGCAGCCTTTCAGTACTTAAATGGGTCTTAGAAGAAAGGTGGGGACAGACTTTTTAGTAGGGCCTGTAGCGATAGGACAAGAGATAATAGTTTTAAACTAAAAGAGGGAAGATTCAGACTAGATGTAAGGAAGAAATTTTTTACAATGAGGGTGGTGAACCACTAGAACAGGTTGCCCAGAGAGGTTATAGATGCTGCATCCCTGGAAACATTCAAGGTCAGGTTGGATGGGGCTCTTAGCAACCTGATCTAGTTGAAGATGTCCCTTCTCATTGCAGGGAGGTTGGACTAGATGACCTTTAAAGGTTCCTTCCAGCCCAAACCATTCTATGTTTCTATGATTCTATATAGATTTTTTTAGTATACTGGAACACTACTTTATTCCCATCCTTTCCCCTTCTCTTCCAGTTCCAGAAAGGAAGAATGTATTTATTTCTTAGAGCAGTATTTCTTAGAGCAAAAGTGTATTTTTGTCAGAATCTGGGTGTGACAGAAATATGAAAAGGCTTTAAATGTGTTAGTTCTCACCATAACTTAAGAAATTTACAAGAAATATTATTCTTATTCCTCACTATGATATGACAGATTCATTAAGGAAGACAATAATTGAACTTGGGTACTTTGGTAATCAGTCAATGGATATTTTTTCACACTCTGCAAAACTCAAATAACCTTTGAACTGTGAAACAGTATTAAACTTTCAGCACCAAAGTGAGAGAGTATGTATAAATGCCCTTTTGTCTTATGTTTAGCATTAGCGTGATACATCACAGAATCTAATCCTTTGAGCCTTGTGCCTGTCATCTGTGTAAGAGATCTGACTCAAAAACTTGCAGTGTTGTGCTGTTCCTCTCGCATTGCTTTCATGGCCTGATTAAACAGTATGATTTTTGTAAGATGGCCTACTTTCTTTTTCTAATTAGTCCACTGCATGATATTGCCTGAAGTCTTTTTTCTTGTATTATGCTTTAACAAAGAAAACTACTTCTTATCTGTGTGATTCTTTTCAGTTAATACATTGCTTCATTAATCTCATTTTCATGTATAAATATAAATCTATAGGAATTATTATTTGCCATTCGGTGCATCTGTGTTTGTTTATATGACCATCTTTCTGAAGCTATCTTAGAGTTCTTAAGGCTCAGGTTTGTATTTTCAAAATGTAGTGCATGATAGACTTTCTGCTGTAAATCTGTTTCTTTCCTTGCTTAGCTTATTCAAGAGAAATACATTTGGATTATAAAGATGAGGCTATAGTAAGTTGAGAGGTTTCACAAGTGAATCTCAAGGGCTTTTACTTACTGGGTATGTGTGGGATTGAGTTAGACACCATTTCTGACTGCATATCCTTAGAGGAGTTAAGTCCTCAACTACTCTGTAAGGGGACACCATGCATAGAAATGAGACAAGTGTTCAGACTGCCTGTATTTTAGAGCCCTGTGTAGAATGATGCTTAAATGATATATCCATGAAATTGCAATCCAGTGACAAAGATCTGCAATTAAAGAACTGGAGGTTTCAAATGGGAAGAAAAGCATGCATAGCTATACAAGTAAGTTGTATCATGACTATGACTCTAACAACCAATGCTCAGAAACAATGTCATCTCTCCTCTCTTAAGTATGTGTCTAGTTTGTACATAGCTAAGCATCTAATTTTGGTGCATAAATACAAAATGGGAAAAATTTCTAAAGATAGATAGTATATTTAAACATCTCTTTCAAAAATTTCAGGTGATGTACAGATTTGAAATGCCTCTCTTCTTAAATGAGTATAAAAGGGCAGATACTAAGGTGTTCCAAATTCTGCCCTTAATAATACAGTAAGTCTATCTAGATTCATTGGTGGAAATGAGGACAAAATTTGATCCAGATGACATAATATATTCATTACATTATTAGTACTGTAAATTAAGTAAATCTTCCCTCAATCTGATATGATGTGATGAAGGCAAACATAAGTTAAATTATCAGATATGTCTGACCTTTTCACTTTTCCAGAAAAGTCTGACAAAATTAGTAGTGAGAGGAAAAATGAAGGGATCAGCTCTCTGATAAATTTAGGATGTCCTATAGGTCAAGTTTTCCCTGTGTTATACCACTGGATCTGGAAAAACTTGCAGTTTTATCAAAAAGCAGAGTTTAGGAATTCTTATTAAATAAGTTAAATTTTAAATAACTTAAACTTATTTTTAATTAAATTTGTTTAAATCAACTTCTTTCCTTAAATAAAGGATTTTTCCTACATAAAGTACATTATTATTCCATATTCCAGGATAAGCTGCATTCAAGCTGGATCACAAGTAGCTCTTCTAAATATATAAAATCTCATGGTCTTACGGCAATAAATACAGAAATGAGTTCCAGTTTTCCAGGAGAACTAGTAACTCTAGTGGACTAGAGACATCAGACTATAGTTTTAAAATGTGAATTCATAGAAAAGAGATTTTCATGACCTTTGCAGAGTTCGTTAAATAGTTAGTATTAATAGGAATGGCAAAACAAAGAATGGTATTTATTGATGCTTGGACAAATGTCTTTTCCATGTTAACAAGCTAAAAGTCTAAGAGTTACATGATTTCATATAACTTCTGTAGATCTATGGTGGTCTATAAAAGTGTGGGCTTTTTATAATAGAGTGATCTTTTTTGTGTGTGTATTCTCAGAGGAAAACAGAAAAGATACTTATGACAAGATTTCCTCAGTTCAGCTAAATTAATGGATTAAACTGCTAAATTTATAATAGGCTAAATGAAATTTTGACATAGAATCATAGAATGGTTTAGGTTGGAAGGGACCTTGAAGATCAAATTCCAACCCCCCTGCC
>NW_009649199.1:47934-48354 GCF_000708025.1 Charadrius vociferus | reverse complement strand
GGACACGCCCCAGCAGGTCCATGTCCTTCTTATGTTGGGGGCTCCAGAGCTGGATGCAGTACTCCAGGTGGGGTCTCATGAGAGTGGAGTAGAGGGGCAGAATCACCTCCCTGGACCTGCTGGCCACACTTCTTTTGGTGTTTTAAGCTATCAAAAATCAAAAATATTTTCTGAGATATCATTGGAGATTGAAAAGCTACAGAAGCAATGGATGGTGTGTGAGCCAACTCGGGCAGGACGCAGCAACGACCACAAGACCATGGATGACAGACAAAGAACAAATTTAATCTCAATACCTCGCGAATCGGGGAGTCTCTGCAGCAACGCCCGGGCAGAGGGACACAAGCAGGGCATGCAGGCAACGCAGGGCGGGACAAAGTCCTTGTTAGCAGGAGCGTGTGAGCTCTAACTTGCTGTTCA
>NW_009649199.1:41263-47785 GCF_000708025.1 Charadrius vociferus | reverse complement strand
GTATCTGATCATCAATTTCTATAAGGCTTACTAAATCTTTTTCACCTGCTGATAAGTGGATAGATGCAGCTCCACCATCCCAAGCTTGCAAAATCCATGCCAGCATGCCTTCCTCACTCTTTTGCTGATACATCTCTAAAAACTCCCTTAACTCTTTCGGATTGTAAGTACATGTGATCTGCACTTCCCTGTCTGCTTGTTCCTTCTCCCCCCTCATTTGTATGAGGGGTCGTGCTTCTACTGCCTCACTGCTTTTTAAGTCTGGGTCAAATTCCAACTCAATCTCAGAGTCTGCGGATTCACTCCAAATATTTTCATCCCATTCCTCGGGATCCCATGACCGTTTTGTGGTGAGAGCACGAACTTGGGAAATTGAAAGCTTACTTTTCCCATATTTTTCCCTTTGTTTATTAACAATACATGCTACCAACTGGTCTACATTATCTTAGAGCTCATAGCACTGCTCTGCTTGAACGGTAATTAGTTCTTGCCTGGTAATTAGTAACTCAGTTATCTGGGGGGTAATCACTGTTCCATCATCTATTTCAGGCCATGTCTCTGGCGGAGCCAATTTAGCCAGGAAAGTGGCAACAGGGGCCCAATCCTCAGTACTGGGACATCCCGGAATATGGGAAGTCATCGTAGTTGCCTCCCCAGTCCCCGACTTTCTAGTCAGCCATGGCATGGTTGTTCCTGGAACTGCCGACTACGCCAAATGTGTGAACTGACTCAGGCAGGACTCAGGAACGACCACAAGACCATGGATGACAGACAAAGAACAAATTTAATCTCAATACCTCATGAATCGGGGAGTCTCTGCAGCAACGCCCGGGCAGAGGGACACAAGCAGGGCATGCAGGCACCGCAGGGCGGGAGAAAGTCCTTGTTAGCAGGAGCGTGTGTGCTCTAACTTGCTGTTCTCGCCTGCTTTTCAAGGGTTCAAGCAGGCATAGTTTTCCACTGTGCTTTGATCTTCTTCAACAACAAGGCAGTGATCTCATGTATGCTAGATAAGGTGCCCCTGAGTCCATCCCAGGCTTACATTATCTAAGTGCAGATATTCTACTTGCAAGCACACAAGGCTGAAGAACAATTAGTATGTTATATGTGTTGTCCAGCACCCCAGGTGCAAGTCACTTGATCGTGTTTACAATCCTCCTCGCCAATCTTCCGTTATTTTCCCACAGATGGCATAAAATATTCCTTGATAAAAGATGATTTTTAGAAGTAAAGCAGAACATCCTTTGGCCAAAATAGTTGGGAAGAAATGCCAGTTTAAATCATTTTGGTCAGAGTTAACATATTTTGGTAATATATATATAAAATATGATTGTAAAATGTGAGTTTGTAACAGGATTGGAGATAAATTTCACTAGTATTTAGAACTGTAATATTCTTTCCACTTTGACCTTTGAGGAAGGAATTTCACTAGTGCCCTATATATACATAATACGTATCCTATATATATACACATATATCATAGATCTATCTTTATGCCTTAGGAAAAGAATATTTTCTCCATTATTTTACTTGTTAGGCAATTTCTTTTTGTTGATAAATGAAATCACGTATAAAAGAATCATTAAAATGTCTCATTCTTTATTGAAACAGCCTTCTTTAAATATTAACATTAATAGAATTTCAAAAGCTTATATTTCATAGGAGGTTTACTTGCTGGGTTTTCACTGACTGAGTCAACAAAACAAATAGAACTAATCATCTTTATTTTTAAGGTCTAATTCACTTATATGTCTTATTCAGACAAGTAATTTGTAATCCTCTTAAGAGAGTTTTTTTACATTATTGGTTCTAATTAATTAGGGAAGGAAAAGGTTCTTTTCAAATAAAGAGTATTGCTCCTTTTTTTAAGCTTCTGTTTGGGTTCTAAATGTCATTTTGCATCTTAATAAATTATTCAATTTAGCTGCAACAAAAAAAATTAGTGTTTTAAAACAATAGGAATATAGGAAACTTTTTTATCCTTAAGTTGTCCTAGGTAGAACAGATTAAAGTTGTTTGGATTTTAAAAAAATATTTAAACTAAAGTCTGTTGTATTAAAATTACATGAAATACATGAATACAGGATAGGTATTCTTAGTGTGTATTCATTTGTGCTTGTATACAGATATGTAGATGCAGGCCTATATGCTCATGTTTTGAATCTGGACAAAATACATCTGTAAAATAGATAAGTATCCAAAGCCTAGATGGAACTTCTGTAGCATCAGTTCTGTTCATCAGTGTGCTCTGACAAATTGGTGCAATGTTCCAGTCCCACTTTCTTTTGATGTGGGGCAAAAATATGAAATGACATGAGGCCACAGTGTTCAGAATACTTTCATTCTTCGTGGAGACAATTATCTGAAGAATGTATTTCATTTTTCACAGAATCACAGAATCTTCAGAGTTGGAAGGGACCTCTAGAGATCATCTAGTCCAACTCCCCTGCTAAAGCAGGATTGCCTAGAGCACATTACTCAGGACTGCATCCAGGCAGGTTTTGAAAATCTCCAGAGAACGAGACTCCACAACCTCCCTGGGCAGCCTGTTCCAGTGCTCTGTCACCCTAACCGTAAAGAAGTTCTTCCGTGTATTGGAACGGAACTTCCTATGTTCCAACTTATGTCCATTGCCCCTCGTCCTGTCACTGGGAACCACCGAGAAGAGTCTGGCTCCATCCTCCTTCAAGCCACCCTTTAGATACTTGTATGCCATAATAAGGTCTCCCCTCAGCCTTCTCTTCTCCAGGCTAAAGAGTCCCAGCTCTCTCAGCCTTTCTTCATAAGGGAGATGCTCCAATCCCTCAATCATCTTGGTTGCCCTTCGTTGGACTCTCTCCAGCAGCTCCCTGTACCTTCTGAACTGGGGAGCCCAAAACTGGACACAGTATTCCAGTTGTGGCCTCACCAGTGCCGAGTAGAGGGGGAGAATGACCTCCCTTTACCTACTGGTCACATATTTACATCAGAAATATCTTTCTGTTCACATCTAGGCATGTTTCCACTTTTCTTCCAGCATTTTGAGTTCCTTATTCACAGGCTAGTCCTACATGGCTTACCATGAAGGCTGAAAGAAACCAATGTTGAGATCTGAGCACTTTTTTTTCTGCATTATGTAATAAAACATGTAAACCATTTAGTTGGCTTTTTTTTTTTCATCAGCATTCAGCAGTCCAGAATAATTGGGCATGGAGCAGAGGAATAATATGAACTCCCACAAAGAATTAAAATATTATTTCCATGGGAAATAAAATCTCCAGAACTCATTGTTTATTTGGAAACTAAAGAAAATAACACATTCATCTTCTGTGCCAAAATTATTTGCTGTATGTATTATATCTGTTCATTCATGTTCACACACGTGCATATATCTATTTTCTTTTTTTCTGCAGATAAAAAACCTTTTGAATATAAAGTATCAGTACTAAGAAGCATTTGCATAATGAAGAACTAGAGCTTGTTCCTCTGTGTTAAAATGGATGGTTCATAATGGAAATATGCAGATGTAAATATAACTGGCAAATGTTACTATTGGCCATGATTGCTGGCAAAGAAGATGGCCACTTTTTTTTCAGTAACCAGTGTCAAAACTGACCAGAAAAGGGCCTTTTCATTGACAATTATATTTTAAAAGATTTTTACCTGTTCTTCTCAAAAATATGTGGGCATTTATGAAAAAGCGTTTATTCCAGCATTCATGATATTTCATCAAAAAACAGTTTAACAGCCATTTTTTATTTAAAAAGTAATTTGGCAGCAATGTTTGGACCATGTTCTTCAACCACTGTTTGGATCACATTTTTTGGATAATATTTTTGTGATTTAATGGTTGTTGAACAAATTTCAGTGGATTTCAGCTGTCATTTTATCTGCCTGTCCCTACATAAAATTGCAATATATTCTGAATGTTACAACTTTAAGTTGGAGAGGTTAGAGTTCTTTAAGGTGATTTAAAAACACAGTTCTCAGCTACAGAGATGTCTTCCCAGTCTTCTACCAGCATTTCTTTTCATCAGGCTGGTCTGCAGAAAGATTAAAACAAATTAAGAGAATAAAGGAGTCATTCCTGAGCTCTGTATGTGTTTGAAGTAGTCTCTTACCACATCTGAGTTATCACAATACAGTGGTTTGTACAACCATTACAAATCTCTCTCAGATAGCTTGTTATAGCCAGATGATTATATTTCATACTGATGGCAAAAAATAAAAATTGTTTCCAGTTTTGGAACTGTATTTACTTTTCTTACATAGTTGAGGACTTGGCACTTACCTGATTTCTTATTTCCCAACCTTATGTGCAGCAGCCTTATTATATTTCCAGCCAAGGAATATGCTACAGGGTCTTTCTATGCAGCCAGACAGTGCTGCTACTTAAATAATTGCTGTAAGTCTTATTTGGAAAATTGAGATATTCCTATTTAATATAGACTTTCCAACAGAAAAAAAGACTCAAATGCACAAACTTTTGTCAGGTCACATAATGGAGTGCATCACTGTGATGCTAAATAACTTCAGAAATATTAACCCCTGCTTTGTGATCTTTGGGGGTTTTTTTGGGGCTGAAGCTCTCTTGTGTCAGTACCCCCTCTTCATCTGCAGTTATCTCTGACTAAATCCTCTCTCACTCAGATAACCACCTCTTACCAGCATAAACAGTGTACTGTGTGTACGTGGCAATGATTTGGTAGACGGGAGAGGAAGACTGCCTCTGTGGGAAGAGGTCAGGCTACCCTTTGTCAAACACAGCTGTTTCTAGTTGGCTCCCCAACTTCCCCACTGCAGGCCAAAGCTGAGCCAATCAGCAAAGTTTGCGGTGCCTCTGTGATAACATATTTAAGAAAGGGTGAAAAAAAAAAAAGCTGGATTGAGAGAGGAGGAGGGAACAAAAGTTGAGAAACAGCAGAGGGAACACCAAGGTCGGAGCAGGAGCTCAAGCTCAATGGTAGAGCATATATTCACTGCAGCCTTTAGAGAACCCAAGCCAGAGCAGATGGATATTCTTGAAGGAACTGCAGTCCCTGGAAAACCTACGCTGGAGCAGAGGAAAAGTGTGAGAAGGAAGGAGCAACAGAGAGAAAATGCTATGTACTGACAATAATCCTTACTCCCATCTCCATTGTGCCGCTTGGCGGGCAGGTAGAGTTGAATAGTATGAAGAGGAGTGAAGTTGAGCCTGGGAAAGTAGGGAGGAATGCTCTTGTTTTAATGTTTGTCTTTTCTTTCCCACTACCTGAATCAGTAATTAAATATTTAATTGGCAATAAGTTAAGTTAAATTTCCCCGAGTCCAGTCTGTTTTGCCTATGATGATAATTGGTAAGTGATCTCCCTGTGTATCTCAACCCACAAGCTTTCTTGTTCCTGTTCTTCCTGTTTTCTACCCCTATCCCATTGGGGACATGTGAGTGAGAGAGCAGCTGTGTGGCAGTTTGGATGCTAGCCAAGGCTAACCCGACACACATAGATATATACACAGCACAAGTTCATCATTAAAAAATGCATCTTTGATTACCTCGCCACCTTATCTCTCATCATTTCAATTAAATTCAAACCCTCAAAATCTGTGAAATCCTAATTTTGTTAACAGAACCTATTTAAATGATTAACAATTTTAAAGGAAAAAATAACTACATTATTTGGGTTATATGTAACAGTATTTCAACTAAATGCCACTCTAGTCAATCATAAAGACATTTAGTCATGGGTGAAATGATCCACCACTGCTTCTGTATTGTTCCAGATTAATATTGTACCCAGTCTTTTCTCTTGGGGCACTATTTTTGTTAGCTGAGAAATGCTGCTTTTCCCTTCACTAGATACCAGTTGATACAGCTTTTAAATGCTTTTTTAGCCCTTTTCAGCTATTTCTCAAAATTTTACTTGTTAGAACCAAACTACTATAAATTATGGCAATTATATTATTTCTGTAATTGCAAAAGTAATTGCAGACTTTACCAGAGCAGTGGAGATCTTGAGAGACAGTTGTTCTGCTGCTCATTTTCCTTATGCCAGGTGCCTAGAGAGCTAGGGAGACCACAACAAGCTGTTGCTGCTGTCAAAGGGAGGTTGCTGTGAAGGTTGGCATGACTGCTGTGAAAGGTTGTCAGCCACTGAGAAGCCTTGAGCCAGCTCCAGCTGTATATTTCTGTACGTTAGTTACTCACAAGTTTCTGTCTGCAGCCTTTTCCATTGCAGCTGTTTACATATTACAGAATGCTTGAAGTTGGAAGGGGTCTCTTGAGATCATCTAGACCAACCTCCCTGTTCAAGCAAGGTGAGCTAGAGCAGGTTGCCCAGGAATAATAATAATGAATTAATAACAGTAAGAAATTAATTCTCCTAATATTTATCCTTGAGGCTTGTGATAAATGACTTAGTCCCAAATCGGGTTGCAATTTAAGTTTACAATTTATTAAATGAATAAATGCAAGCAAACAGCGCTGGGTGCGTCAGGAGCCTCTGCTCTACCAAGACGCACCCCGTACAGTTCCTGTTTCTGGTTTATATCCTTTCTGCTAATACA
>NW_009649199.1:27110-41112 GCF_000708025.1 Charadrius vociferus | reverse complement strand
AAACTAACACACAAGTATGTCTTTTACAAAAAGCTAAAACTATATACATTAACCACTCCATTTCTCTTAGGCCTGCGGTTATACAAGGGTATATAAGACAGAAAGTCACATTTCACCATGCGGCCCTAGCATTAGTCCATATTGACACGAATCAGGTGAACACATTTCACAAGGCTTAAGTTGTATATTTAACAGCTACCCCAAAATAAATTTACTGTACTTGCTCCTCATTGTAAATGACTGACAAGTTTAATAAAAACAGTTCTTAAACTCAGAAATTGAAATTGTAATAATTTCCTTAAAGTCCATTACTTTCTATTAGTATTTAAGCTATAACATTTCATCTCTTTGCTTCTTTTGTTATGCCTTTGCTTTCTTTTAAAATTTCTGATTCTATGAAACAGAAGCTACAAAAAGCAAAAGATAAAGGGTCTATGTGGGCCTTTCAATAGAAGCCAGAGGCTAATAGTTTTTCATAATGACACATTTTAAATTCAGATTTACAGTGATGGCTTTTGGGACAGTTTTTAAAAACTGCTGAGAGTTTAATATGTGTTTAATGAGAGCCTGTCTACCTTCCTTATAACAACAGGGAAAGGGAAAAAGCCTGGTAAATATTTTTATTTAATTCCTAAGGAGGGGTTCAGTTTTGGAAAGACCACCCACCTGAAGGTAGCAATTACAAGGACTGAATGGAAGAGTTAGGTCCTACAGGATTTATTATTGCTAAGACTATATATCAGGAGAAGATACAGGTATGTTCTTGTCTTTAGAGCATGTTAGGTATTTTATTTTCTCAAACCTTAGTAGTTAGAGGTCCTACTGTCCATAGTGTGAGTGTAGTTTGTGCTAATAAACAAAAAAATCCCACAGGAAAAAAAAATGATAAAAAAACCACCTGTGTGAATTTAGGACATGTATTCCCTCATTTTTTTGCCTTCTCTGACTCCCCTCGAGTTTTAACTAAGATATTGTTATTAGGTCTATATATTATAAAGTTCTATAAGGAATGGTCATGATTGTACTTTAACAATTAACCTAAGGACTTATGTTTTATGCTCAGCTCTGTTGATATTTCAGTTTTTCTCCTTTTTGAATGAAATTCTTGCACCACTGAAGTCAATGACTGCAAAAAAGTGAAGATATTACTTCTCTGCCTTAGTTTATCCATCTATAAATTTCTTTATTTACTTTCAGTCACCACTCCAACATGCTATGAAGTTTAATCAGTTGCTTGAAGATTCTGTGGTGATACAAGATAACTAAACTATCAACTTCTACAAAACTTAATTTTTTGGGTGGTGGGGTTTTTTTCGAGTTCCTATTTTCCATTCTTATGCAGGTCACTTAAAAATGTAAATTAATATAATTGAAAATACACTTATAGCAAAACTGTCTGAGTTTTCTAACAAAATGTTGCATACATTAACAACAAAAGGAGGGCTAAGGAGAAGCTCCGTCCTCTATTGCATGCGGGGGAAATATAGTGACTGAGGATGAGTAAAAGGCTGAGATACTTAATGCTACCTTTGCCTCAGTCTTTAATAGTAAGACCAGTTGTTCTCCAGACCAGCCTGCTGAGCTGGAAGACAGGGATGGGGAGCAGAATGAAGCCCCCATAATCCAAGGGGAAATGGTTAGCAACCTGTTACACCACTTAGACACACACAAGTCTATGGGGCCAGATGGGATCCACCTGAGCGTATTGAGAGAGCTGGCGGAAGTGCTCACCAAGCCACTTTCCATCATTTATCAGCAGTCCTGGCTAACCAGGGAGGTTCCAGTTGACTGGAGGTTAGCAAATGTGACACCCATCTACAAGAAGGGCCAGAAGGAGGATCTGGGGAACTACAGGCCTGTCAGTCTGACCTCAGTGCCAGAGAAGGTTATGGAGCAGATCATCTTGAGTGCCATCACGTGGTGCATACAGGACAACCAGGTGATCAGGCCCAGTCAGCATGGGTTCATGAAAGGCAGGTCCTGCTTGACTAACCTGATCTCCTTCTATGACAAGGTGACCAGCTTAGTGGATGAGGGAAAGGCTGTGGATGTTGTTTACCTGGACTGTAATAAAGCCTTTGACACTGTTTCCCACAGCATTCTCCTGGAGAAACTGGCTACTCATGGCTTAGATGGGCATACACTTTGCTGGGTAAAAGACTGGCTGGATGTCTGGGCCCAAAGAGTTGTGGTGAATAGAGTTAAATCCAGCTCATGGCCAGTCACAAGTGGTGTTCCCCAGGGCTTGGTGCTGGGGCCAGATCTGTTTAATATCTTTATCAACAATCTGGACGAGGGGATCAAATGCACCCTCATTAAGTTTGCACATGACACCAAGTTAGGCGGGGGTGTTGATCTGCTTGAGTGTAGGAAGGCTCTACAGAGGGATCTGGACAGGCTGGACCGATGGGACGAGGCCAAATGCATGAGGTTCAACAAGGCTAAGTGCCAGGTCCTGCACTTGGGTCACAACAACCCCATGCAATGCTACAGGCTTGGGGAAGAGTGGCTGGAAAGCTGCCCAGTGGAAAAGGACCCAGGGTTATTGGTTGACAGCCAGCTGAATATGAGCTAGCAGTGTGCCCAGGTGGCCAAGGTGGCCAATAGCATCTTGGCTTGTATCAGAAATAGTGTGGCCAGCAGGACTAGGGAAGTGTTGTAGTCGGCACTGGTGAGACTGCATCTCGAATACTTTGTTCAGTTTTGGTCCCCTCACCACAAGACATTGAGTTGCTGGAGCACGTCAAAGAAGAGCAATGAAGCTGGTGAAGGGTCTTGAGCACAAGTCTTATGAGGAGCGGCTAAGGGAACTGGGGTTGTTTAGCCTGGAGAAAAGGAGGCTCAGGGGAGACCTTATCGCTCTCTACAACTACCTGAAAGGAGGGTGTAGAGAGGTGGTTGTCAGTCTCTTTTCCCAAGTAAGAAGTGGTAGGACAAGAGGAAATGGCATCAAGTTGTGCCAGGGGAGGTTTAGATTGTATATCAGGAAAAAATTCTTCACTGAAAAGGTTGTTGTTCATTGGAACATGCTGCCCAGGGAAGTGATAAGGTCACCATCCCTGGAGGTATTCAAAAGACGTGTAGCCATGGTGCTTAGGGACATGATTTAGTGGTGGACTTGGCAATGTTAGGTTAATTGTTGGACTCAATGATCTTAAGGGTCTTTTCCAACCTAAATGATGCTATGCTTCTATGATTCTGTGGCTCAGCAACAGCAGAATCTGCAAGTTCACTTCTTTGATTTTGTTCTCTGGAGGCCTGTTTGGTGGGGAACCTGTTGTTTTCAGGAGGCAGCTCCAAAAAAACCTGTCCGTAGATAGCTAATCAGGCCTGCCTTAGAGTTTTCCAAATAAAGAAAGAAGTAGAGTTAATTCCTGGTACCGAACTCAATTTGTTCTGACTCTGTATTAGCTGAATCATGTCAGCCTAATAGTTCTTCAGAATTGTATCAAAACAGAACAGAATTATACAGTGTCAGAAAGCCCTTACAAACAGAACTGTGTGTGTCACTTACATTTCCTCTATAATACAAAATGCTTTTCAGTGATACCGTAAAACTCGGTCAAAGAAAACCCTCTAAGACTTGTTTGAAAGTTTTAGAAGGCAGGCATTCTTTATTGCAGCGCTAGATGCACGGGGGATCACTTCTCCTAGTGTGCATGTTGTATGTTGCTTCAGACACAGCTTATATACAAAAAGACTGTAGAAGATAAGGGTGGAACTTCTCAAGGCCCTTAGGCCTACTCAAGCTATGCATAGAAAATAACTGTAGAAGATAAGAGGAATTTCCCAAGGTCTTTAGGCCTAGTGTATCATCAGGAGCAATTAAGCAAGGCTTAAGTAAAGGCTAACCGAATTATGTTAGAAACAAATTTACCATTTGTAAGATTTTATGTCATAAGCTTTTGATTTGGGGAAATATTCACAGGTTATCAATGAGTAAATTCCAAATTTACCTGGAACTATTTTAAAGCTGATCTCTCAAAAAATTAAGGATAACTTGCATTTAATGTTCAGGAAAGTCATATGAAATAGATAAGATTCTTTAAACTTAGTTATTATGTCTTGTACACTTCCCTGTGCCTTGAACCACGTGCATTTCAGTACCCATGAATTTGTTGGCTGATCATAACTGTGCATAGTCAGTATTAAAAACAGTACCTGTTACAGCTATTATGTCCGTGACCTGTGTTTTAAAGAATAATTATGCTTGTGTCATTGAGTTTGCAAAAGGAAACTGTTTGCATATTTAATTTACCACTTACCTATGAATTGTAAATGAATCAGTTAAATCTTACATTTTGGTAAGAAGGTGGAAAACATGAAATGGATCTGTTTATCAAATAAAATGGAATTGCATGGATTGATTTTAAAAAAAAATAAAAATTTATTTTCACAACTGCATAAATTCATCTCTCTTTTTTTTTTTTTTTTTATTCCAGAATCGAATGGAAGAAAGCAAAGCACTCTTTAGGACAATTATCACATATCCATGGTTCCAGAACTCTTCAGTCATTCTGTTCTTAAATAAAAAAGATCTCTTAGAGGAGAAAATTATGTACTCCCATTTAGTTGATTATTTCCCAGAGTATGATGGTAAGTATATTGCCATCAGAGCTCATGCCCCATTTACACTATGGTAATGACAAAATGTAATAGCCTTGCCCATATTTTGCTTAGAGGTTCTTAGGACAAATATTCCCATTTATTATTACACCCATTTTCTTCTTTACAAATTGTACTTAGTACACCAAATGGCTAGTTTGTAATTGAATGACTTGCTGGTGATGTTTTTTTAAATTATATGAAAAGGAAAAAATTATTTAAAAAAACAAATTTTAATGGCCCGAATTTTTGAAGTCACTGAAGTCTTGTAGGATTTTCTAGATTACTAGGATTTCATTTTATACCTTCATTAATTGTGGATAGGATGGCAGTACCTTTCATGTGAAATTATTGATTCTAGATGAATAACATCATATTAGCAATGGACCTAATTCTGTCCTTGTTCATACAAGGGTGAGGGTTTGAATTGAAGTATAAAGCTAAAATTACATAAAAATACATTTCTCATCTTTACAGTGTCTCACATACTCTTCTTTTTATGATTTTTTGTTTGGTTTTTTGTTTGTTTTTTGTTCTTGGGGTTTTTTTTTGTTGTTTAAGGCTGGATATCTGAACAGAAGTGTCATAAATTCTCTGTGTCTGTCAGAGAAACCAGTATCACTCTTCCCACCCTTTCTGTTTTGTTTCCTTTATTTTAATTTTATGTTACTCATGAAATTTAATGTGCTTGTCTCAGAAAACATTATGTGGAACACACAGATGTTTCTAAGGAAGCTGTACTTTCAGAAAGTTCTCCTGAGGTGGAAAGTTAGGTATTCTAAGGTAACTGAGTAGAGGCTTTGATAACAGAGAAAAAAATCAAATTCCTACAATAACATCTCTTTTGTCTCACCAGAGAGTGAAAAGCAGATTCAAAAGCTACACAAAAGATTAAATCTCTCATTTTCAAAACTAGAGAGTGATAAAAGGAAAAAGTTACAGTTTTTTCCTGTTTGAGAGGAAAGAATGTGTTCACAGTGACCAGCTTGCAGGATCAGACCATACTTATTTATGAGTCAGTGTAAGTTTAGTTTGATAGTACTATACAGAAGAGAACTGACAGTTGAATAGCAAATATTCTTGTCCTTTCAAGTTACAAGTGTGACAGGTGCCCTAGATGACATCCTGCAGGTGAGAAGGCTCTATGGACCCTTCTGTTATCATCACTCAAGTGGAGATACACCTGTGTTAAATGCTTGTCCAGTAAAAAACAGACAAAATTCACACAGAATGGTTGAGGTTGGAAGGGACCTCTGGAGATCATCTGGTCCAACTCCCCTGCTCAAACAAGGTCACCTAGTGTCTGTTACCCAGGACCATGTCCAGATGGCTTTTGAATATCTCCAAGGAGAGAGACTCCACAACCTCTCTGGGAAACCTGTTCCAGTGTTCAGTCACCCTCACAGTAAAAAAGGGTTTCCTGATGTTCAGATGGAAACTCCTGTGTTTCAGCTTGTTCCCATTGCCTCTTGTCCTGTCACTGGGCACCATCAAGAAGAGCCTGGCCCATCTTCTTTATATCCTTCCTTCAGGTATTTGTACACATTGCTGAGATCCCCGACTGAGCCTTCTCTTCTCTAGGGTAAACAGTCCCAGGTTTCTCAGCCTATCCTCCAGTCCCTTCATCATCTTTGTGGCCCTTTGCTGGACTCTCTCCAGTATGTCCATGTCTCTCTTGTACTGGGGAGCCCAGAGATGGGCTCCAGGTGTGGCCTCAGCAGTGCTGAGCAGAGGGGAAGGATCAATTCCCTTGACTTGCTGGCAGCATTCCTACTAAGGCAGCCCAGGATACCATTAGCCTTCTTTGCCTCAAGGGCACATTGCTGTCTCATGTTCCACTTGGTGTCCACCAGGACCCCCAGGTCCTCTTCTACCAAGCTGCTTTCCAACTGGGTGGCCCTCAGCATATAGTGGTGTTTTGGATTGCTCCTTCCCAAGTGTGCAACTCGGCACTTCCCCTTATTGAACTGCATGAGGTTCCTGTCAGCCCATTTCTCCAGCCACTCCAGTTCCCTCTGGATGGCAGCCACTCCTCCAGTTTTGTGTCATCAGCAAACTTGCTGATGATACACCCTGCTCCCTCGTCCAGATCATTCAAGAAGTTAAACAGGACTGGGCACAATATTGACCCCTGGAGTACTCCACTTGTTACTGGCCTCCAACTAGACTTTGTGCCACTGCTCATCACCTTCTGATCCCAGCTATTCAGCCAGTTTTCAATCCCCCTCACTGCCTGCTCATCCAACGCATACTTCATCAGCTTCCCTATGAAGATCTTATGGAAGACAATGTCAAAAGCCTTACTGAAGTCTAGGTAGAAATATCCACTGTTCTCCTCGCGTCTACCAAGTCAGTCATTTCAAGATAGAAAGTTATCATAGAATCATAGAATACCAGGTTGGAAGGGACCTCAAGGATCATAGGATCATAGAATGGTTTAGGTTGGAAAGGACCTTGAAGATCATCGAGTTCCAACCAAAAAAGCGACACTTCCCAGTAATTTTTGCATATAGTCCATAGCTTCTTTTTCAATGTTAACATCTTTTAAAATATCCGATGTCTTTACCCAAATATATATATATAATTTAAATTATTTTACTATTTCCATACACTATGAATCAAGATATGTGTCTTGCTTTAAGACACAAATCACAGTAAATATTTTAATTTAAAGCATTCACAGAGAAACCACCACATCCATTTCAACAGTTAATTTTGTTTGCTTTTAAAAATCAGAGATTGTTTTTAGTTTATGTTTGTATAGCTTCAGCTCCTCCGTATTATGCCTTTATCTACTAGATTAAAGACTCCATTACAAGAAATAATGCAGGCAATTTTAGACTGTTGTCATGTGATTTCTTAACCTTTTTAGGTAAAAGAAACAGATTTACCCATATACTGTAAGGTAGGTTTTCCAGGCCTCAGATATTTTCTTTTTTCATGCCTTGTCACTTTGACAACAGCCTTTTTTGAAATGGAGGTGAAAAAGCTGTGCCCAGATCCTTCCCAGAACCTCCAGTACGCACTAGATGACTCATCTGGAAGTTTTCACTCCAAGCGTGGAGTACGCACCTTGTTTCTGGAAGACTGGGCTTGTGCAAGACTGTGTTAAATTGCTGTGTTTTGTCGTTCAAATAGACCCTCTGCCCGGCATGCTAATGTAAGCCACTGCTTATGTTATCATGCACTTATCATGAAATGTACAATTTTTGTGTCTTCTGCTAATTTTACAAGCAATAATCCCAGAAATTAATAAAAAAAATTATTATCAATAGGCTCAGAACAGATGTATCTGAAATCCCCGAAGTGAAAATTTCCTGTTTTCTGTTACTTTAATACTATCATCTGATAGTTTGTCTTGTCCGCTTTGCCATGGTTTCCAAAGCAATCTAATGAGCACCTATGAGAGATCTGGTAGCCTACTGTAGACTTATCTTTTTTGCCTCTATTTTTCTTTCATTGACATTTTTTTCTGCCCTGGGGGTTCACAGGGGAATGCTTATGATCATACACAGCTATTGCTGTCCTTCTACATCACAGTAGGCATAAGTTTATCCACAGAACTACACAAAACACTTGACAGGAAAAATGTTGGGGTTTTTGTTGTTTTTTTTTTTTTTTCCCAGAACAGACAAGAGGGAAGGAAAATCACTACAGAAAGTCTAACAGAAAGGTGTCTTTCTGGAGTCTGATCTTTGTGCAGAGTTGATAAAGAAGCTCAGCCTTCTGTTTCTGAGATGTTGCAAGGTGGTTCACTTTAGGAACTGAAAGGAAAAGACATCTGCCAAAGATTCAGTGAGAACAATATTCCTCTGGTTTAAAGGGGGAAAGATTGCTAGAAAGTATTATCTATAGCACTAGCCAGTCTTACCTAAATAAACGATGATTCCACGTGCCGTGCTTGTGAACTCATTAGATTTGTGTTTATGCTTGATATGCTAGGAAATGCTAGATCTGTTTGCACTGTTGCGGTCAGATGTTGTGTTTCGGTTGAGAGGCGGTGGAAGAATTTACCGCTTCTCTACCTTGTATCATCCCACATGAACATTTAATAGAATCATAGAATCACAGAATACCAGGCTGGAAGGGACCTCAAGGATCATCTGGTCCAACCTTTCTTGGCAAAAGTGTGGTCTAGACAAGGTGGCCCAACACCCTGTCCAGCTGAATCTTAAAAGTGTCTAATGTCGGGGAATCCATGACTTCCCTGGGGAAATTATTCCAATGGCTGATTGTTCTTATTGTGAAAAATTTTCCTCCGGTGTCCAATCGGAATGTCCCCAGGAGTAACTTGTACCCATTACCCCTCATCTTTTCCATGTGCAAAAAGGAAGTCTCTGTCTTCTTTGTAGCCACTCTTTAAATACTGGAATGTGGTGATAAGGTCTCCCATAAGCCTTCTTTTCTCAAGGCTGAACAAACCCAATTCTCTCAGTCTTTTCTCACATGGCAGGCTTCCCAGAGCTTTGATCATCGTTGTGCCCCTTCTCTGGACCCTCTCCAGCCTGTCCACATCTTTTTTGTGTAGGGGGGACCAAAACTGAACACAGTATTCCAGGTGTGGCCTGACAAATAGAGTGGAATAATGACTTCTTTGTCTCTGCTGGTGATGCCCTTGTTGATGCACCCCAGCATCCTGTTGGCTTGCTTTGCTGCTGTAGCACACTGTTCACTCATATTGAGCTTGTTGTCTACGAGGACCCCCACGTCCCTTTCCATAGAGCTGCCCCTGAGCCAGGTAGATCTCAGCCTGTGCTACACTCCTGGATTATGTTTTCCCAGGTGCAAGACCTTACACTTGTCCTTGTTGAACTTCATAAGGTTCTTGTTAGCCTACTCTTCCAGCCTATCCTGGTCTTCCTGCTGGGTGGCTCTCCCTTCCGAAGTGTCTGCTTTCCCACTCAGTTTGGTGTCATCAGCAAACTTTGTCAGGTTATACTTGATCCCATTATCCAGATCACTTATGAAGATATTAAACAGCATTGGGCCCAGTATTGATCCTTGGGAGACCCCACTTGTGACACATTGCCAGTTTGAAAAGGAGCTATTTATCACCACCCTCTGGATGTGGCCTGTCAGCCAGTTCCCCACCCACCACACAGGACCACTTGTCTAGACTGTAACACATCAGTTTCTCTAGGAGGAGGCTGTGGGGGACCATATCGAAAGCCTTGGGGAAATCCAGGTAAACACTGTCCACCTCTTGCCCCACATCAACTGACCAGGCTACTTTGTCATAGAAAGCGATCAAGTTTGTCAAGCACAATTTGTTCTTGATGAATCCATGCTAGTGTTTCCCAATCAAGTGCTTCATTTGATTTGTGATGGCCCCCAGGAGGATTCATTCCATAACTTTTCCAGGGACTGAAGTAAGACTGACAGGCCTATAATTTTCTGGATTCTCCTTTAAGCCCTTCTTGTAGATGGGGATGACATTAGCCTTCTTCCAGTCTTCTGGGACATCCCCTGATCTCCACAACTTCTCAAAAATGATGGAGAGCGGCCTCGCAATGATATCAGCCAGCTCTCTTAACATCCTCAAGTGGATAGTGTCAGGGCCCATTGATTTGTAGGGCTCAAGCTCCTGTAATAGCTCACACACCAGCTCTTCCTTCACTCATGGTGGGTCTGTGTTTGTGTCAACCTGGATTTTTATTCCCAAGGTCTCAGGTCCAACAGTGCTGGGTAAAGACAGAGGTGAAGAAAGTGTTGAGAACCTCTACTTTTTCAGCATTGTTGGTGACTGATTCACCTCTCCTGTTTAACAGCGGGCCAGAATTTTCCTTCTGTTTCTGCTTGTTGTTTACATACCCGAAGAACCCTTTCTTGTAGTTTTTGAAATCTCTGGCCAATCTCAATTTGAGCTGAGCTTTTGCTTTTCTAACCGCATCTCTGCACACCCTGGCAGTGCCCTTGCAGTTCTCAACAGGTATTCATTCACTTTTCCATCTCTGGTATGCTTCTCTTTGGTTTTGAGCAGACTCAAACGCTCGCAGTTAAGCCAAGGGGGTCTCTTGCTCCGCCTACTTCCCTTACCTTTAAAGGGGATGAACTGCTTTTGTGCTTCCAGGAGAGCGTTCTTGAAAAACTCCCAGCACTCGCTAACTCCTTTATCCTCCATGGAAGCTTCCCACAGAAGCCCTCCCAGCTGAGCTCTGAGCGAGCTCTTTGCTCTTTGCTCTTCTAAAAAATCTTTGTCTTCGTACTAACCTTCAGCATGCTCAGCAGGATCCCAAACTCCACAATATTGTGATCACTGCAGCCAAGGCTATTGCTAACCAAGATATTACAAAGCAGGTTTTCTTGGTTTGTGAGTAGCAAGTCCAGCAGTTTCTCGTTCCTGGTTGGCACATCTAACATTCATATGAGGAAGCAGTCCTCTACACATTCCAGAAGCTTGAAGGATGACATGTGAGCTGCTGTATTGTTCTTCCAACAAATGTCTGGGTAGTTGAAGTCACCCATAAGAACCAGGTTCTGTTGACCCAAAGCTTGCTTAAGTGACCCAAATATTGCTTCATTGGCCTTTTTGTCTTGGTTTGGAGGTCAGTAGCAGATGCCTACTGTAAGATTCCCCTTGGAGTTGACATTTGTTGCTGCTCTGGTTGGCCTGGCTCATTCCTCAGTTGGTTACAATGGCATGAGCATTGCCACTTGGATTCCGCTCACTCGAGTCCTTCAGTATAAAGCACGCCTCACCAAGTTGACCAGCCTGCTCCCAAAGATTTCCTTGCCTCTTCTAGACAGGTGGATCCTGTCCCTCCCGAGCAGGCTATAGTCATCAAAGAATGTCCCGTTGTTATAAAAGCCAAAACCCTCCCGACGACACCAACCACAAAGTCAGCAGTTGAATTGCTTTATATGTCTATTTCTGGCAGCACCCTTTCCTCTAACTGGTAAAATGGAGGAAAAGATAACTTGGGCACCAATACTTTTCACTTTCACCCCCAGGGCTTTGTAGTCTTCCTTGATTCTGCCCAGGTTCCAGCTTGCAGTGTCATTCACGTTCATTGTTATGAGGTTTTCAATCAGTCAGCTCAGAGAAACCCTCTTCCTCTTCTCCATTGACATGGGTAAAGGAAACAAAAGAAGGTTATAGACCACTAGGATCATAACCAGTAGGCCAGACCCGAAAGTCTTTAAGTGTCTGACTTTAATTCTGCAGATCTTGCTGGACTTAACCCCTTAGACAAAGCTATGGTTTTATTTGATTTCTTCTGGTGGAAAGATGGGGTGGGTTACACAGTCTGTGGCTTGCATGGGTCACTGTGTGGTCCCCTCTGCTGTTCCAGCACCCTGTTTGGAGATGTTGAAGATGGACAGATTTGGAGAGGTCATCAGAATTTTTCAGCTGGATTACTTCTCCCGTGCAGTTTCCTGTGTGGTAGCACAATGGAGAAAGTAGAATAGGGATGAGAAATGCTAACCAGGATGGCAAATTGGACTGATTAAACTAAGCAATTGTACTGCACAGTATCTCATAACAACATTGGATGAGAGACTGAGATGTGCTCAATGGTCAGAGTATCACATGAAGGTATGCTTTCACAGCTAATACTAAAAGACTGACTCAGACTAGAATGAAGTGCTGGGAGAAGAGAAAAAGACAAAAAGGGGCCATGCTTGGGAAGGAAAGAAGAGAAAAATGTCTGTCCACAGGAGCACACTCTCCTCCAGAGTCTTCAAAGAAAATAAATGATTACACTCACCAAGCTAATTTAGCCGAGCCAAATTGTAGTTCTTTAAAAAATACTTGACTGTCATATGTAGAGAGACCCTTTGAGGACTGCTAATTAGGGAGCAATGGACAAGAAATCTACTGATTTGTATTATAATTCTTTTCCAAGATTATTTAGGTCATAACCATTTAGCATTGTAAATATAACATTGGCTCATTCCCTTTTTTCTAAATTCCTGATGTGGCAAACTTTCTTTTTAACCTCAGTTTTCCATACTGAACTCCAGTAAAAAAAAAAATAAATTAAATTACTTTATAATCGGCAGACATGTTATTAGGTAAGCAAAATTTGGATACAGGCTTTGAACAGTGCAGTAGATTTTGAGAGAGGGACAACCCTACCTGTGTCTACCCACTGTAAAACCCTTTAACAAAGTTCTAGGAAGTTGATTAAAACAATAAATGGCCTATTTTGAAAAAATCAATGTCTTTGAAAGTCTAGGAGTCTCCTTTATAAATAATTAAATTTATTGTCCTGGTTTGAGGTAAAACAGAACCAATTTTGTTCAGTAACTTTGCTTCTTAGCTAGGCCTCTTCTAACTACAGAAATTAACAGCATATTTTGCAGACAATGTTCGCTCTCAGAGTGATAAGACCTATGTTTATAGTTGATGCCAAAGCATCAAGAGAGCGGAGAGGCTCTTGCTTAGACTTATTGCTATAACAACCAAGGCCAACCAACTTTGTTATTTGCCCCATTGGAGGGTCGGAAGCGGAAAAGCGTAGAGGGGTCCCACCTGCAGGGAGGAGCGGACAGGACAGGTGACCCAAAACTGACCAACAGGGTATTCCATCGCATCTGCCTCATGCTCAGTATAAAGGCTGAGGGATCAAAGGATCAGGGGGCTCTCTTTCTTCAATGGCCGACATCTGAGGAGGACTCTGTCTGTTCATCTGCCTTTGATCCTGATCCTAAATCCAGACCTGGAATCCAGTTCCCATCCTTTACTGAGTGCAGCCTGGGACTTCCCCAGTGCCAGCCGGTGATGTGATCGTCATCCTGGGAGCTTGATACGGTTTTGTATATATTTCATTATTTCCTTTATTATTAGTATTTCATTAAAGTAGTTTAGTTCCTTCTAAACTCATATGTTTCTTTTTCCCTCCTCTGCCCCTCTCTTAGAAGAGGGGTAGAGGGGAGCATCTGTCGGTCCCATCTGGGGTCCCCCAGGTCCCCAGTAGCCGATTTGGCCTAAACCACGACAAATTAATTGGCACCCAATGTGGGGCTCAAGCAGGGCTCGACTAGAGCTGTGATAGATTGCCTGAATAGTTTGAATTCCAGCTTGTTCAGAGATTAGAACAGAGCTTACATCATGTCATTCTTAAACAAAATGTATCGTTCCTTTAAAGGGCATCACGTGATGGATTCTGTTACTAATTACACTTTTGGTATTACCTTGGGAAACTTTACTTTGCCCTTTGATGATTATACTAATGTGACACCATCAGAGCCAGGGCATGGAAACCTTCTGGGATGTGACAATAAGGATTGTTACTTTGTTAATATCATGATTTTGTTGTTGGTGCTCCTGAATGTGTTGCAGGGGTGGTTTCATGTGAATCATTGGTGCAGGGGTAGCTAAAGGGTAATGTGTGCTGCTGCCACTCAAACCCCAGCAGCCGCTCCTCTACCTGCAGCGGCCAAAATTACGGCC
>NW_009649199.1:12758-26837 GCF_000708025.1 Charadrius vociferus | reverse complement strand
GTTGGCCTTCTGGGCTGCGAGCGCACATTGCCAGCTCATGTTTAGCTTTTCATCCACCAGTACCTCCAAGTCCTTCTCAGCAGGGCTGCTCTCAATCCCTTCATCCCCCAGCCTGTACTGATACTGGGGGTTGCCCTGACCCAGGTGCAGGACCCTGCACTTGGCCTTGTTGAACCTCATGAGGTTCACACGGGCCCACTTCTCCAGCTTGCCCAGGTCCCTCTGGATGGCATCCTGTCCCTCGGGTGTGTCAACCGCAACACTCAGCTTGGTGTCATCCATAAACTCGTTGAGGGTGCAGTTGATCCCACTGTCTATGTCATTGATGAAGATATTGAACGGTACTGGTCCCACTATGAACTCCTGAGGGACACCGCTTGTCACCGATCTCCATCTGGACATTGAGCCATTCACCACTACTCTCTGGATGCCACCATCCAACCAATTCCTCATCCAACAAACAGTCCACCCATCAAATCCATATCTCTCTAGTTTAGAGAGAAGGATGTTGTGGGGGACCATGTCCAAGGCCTTACAGAAGTCCAGGTAGATGACATCTGTAGCTCTTCCCTTGTCCACTGATGTAGTCACTCCATTGTAGAAGGCCACTACGTTGGTTCTGGCTTAAGAAGCCACACTACTTTTCCAGCAGATGTCAGGGTGGTCCCCCAGCAGCACGAGACCCATGTGCCTTAGTGTAGCTTCTAGGAGAGCTCATGTGCATACACCAAGATATTGCAGAATCATTTTCTCCTTCCACAGGGCTTTGTAACCAATAGATATCAGAAAGCCTATGATATCTATTCTGTTTGTTTTTTTTTAATCGTGCAGTTATTGAAATTTATGTTGGCACATGCTAATCCCCTAAGTACAGATTTCACAACCACTGAAGGACAGGAATATATAACAGCTGAGTGCTGATATTTATATTGTCATGTAACGAGACCAGCACTAATGAGGAGATAGAATGAGGAGGCACAGCAAACATACATATTCTGTAGAAACCCATATTGCAGAAACAGGAGGGCAAGTGAATAATGGCCTATGAAAATTGCACTGGAACCGAATTGCAGTATAGGAAAACAATATCTTGTGACTAATGTTCCTGCTTCTGTGCTGCTCTTTTGTCTGTGAACACGAATGAATCCTCACTCTTCTAGATTGGAAGTGATTATTTTGCCTTCTGTCTTGTGTAAAGCAGAACATGTAGTTTGGTTACACAGATGTTGTGTTCTGAGAATTACAGACCTAATTTAGATTTAATAGGATCATTATATATAATTTAGATAATTGATTTGTTAGAACATTAACTTTTTGCAATTAAACAGCTTCAACTAGCAAGCATGTATATTTTATTACGGCTAAAGTAAATGAAATTCTATTAGAGACAGTGTCAGACCAGTTTAGAATGTAACTTGATTATGCTACATTTTAAAAGAACGTAGTTAAGTATAGTTTAAATATAGTAGATATGGACTTAACATGGGCCAATTATTTTAATATTTTAAAATATTTATTAGTATAAAGTAACTATTTCTTCTGTTGTTCATTTTGTGTGGTTATAGATCATCAATTTAATATCTCAATTTTTAAGCATCTTATGGAAGAAAGAGGATAGACAGGAAAAGAACAGTTCTTGCATGATCAACTTTTGGAATTTCCTTCCATTTTTATTTTTTAATGGTTCGTTCTGGGAAAAAATAGTATATGGTAGTATTTATTAGTAAAAATTTTCCCTTCTTCTCTTATATGAGGATCACAGACTGAGTTTTTCTTCTGTTTTCTGCTCCTAAGGTTCCCCTCCTAAAGAAGCTCAAATATTGAATTGACTTTAGGAAAAACTGACTTTCTCTTCTTACTTATCAGGACCACAACGGGATGCACAAGTGGCACGAGAGTTCATCTTGAAGATGTTTGTAGACCTGAATCCAGACAGTGACAAAATTATCTACTCCCACTTCACATGTGCTACAGACACAGAGAATATACGCTTCGTCTTTGCTGCTGTCAAGGACACAATCCTACAGTTAAATCTGAAGGAGTACAACCTGGTCTAACTGTGCCTAGGAGGCCCTCCAAGACCACCTTTGCGTGATTGAAGATACACAAGAGGGACTGTCTTATCTGTGAAAACAAATTGCATAATAGTAATTTATTGCTGGCCTGGACTCTGTGAATGTCCACAGAGTTTTTAGTTAATATTATGATTTTATTTAAACTATATGGAGGAAAAACAAAAGATGCTGAAGTACATTCACAGTACATTTTCTTATTTTTTAGGTAAAAACTTGTGACTCGATGTGTTTTAAATTCTCACTTGTACACTCACAAAGGATATTAGTTTTTTGCTATTGAAGCAAAATCTAGCTGGTTTCCTTGTTCCTTGACCCTTTCTCTCTCCCTCCTTCCTCCCTCCCTTATGTTTTTAAAGGTACAATGACCATTTTCCCAATTGCATTCCTTGGTAAAATATTTTCTGTTGAGTGATTTGGTCAGCTATTGTTGGAACTGAAGCTATCAGTCTTTCAAATTTTACTGAATGTGCTTTCTCTGAAGGATCAAATGTATTGATAGTGTGATTTTTAAATTCTTGACATGAGTCTTTTCATCCTGTCTTCACTTTTGAGGCTAGAATATTGGAATTGCAAAATAGAAATAGTTGTGTATGGATTTAGAATTTAACCATACTTTCACAGTTCAGAAAGATGCATAGAAGACAGTAATGAAATAATTAAAGACACAAACCTAGGATGTTCATGGAACATCATAGAATCTCTTTTTAATTGCCATGTGACATTATTTTTTCTTTCCTTTATTCACAAATGCCAAACAGAAATGTCATGGACATTACATTTTCCCCAGTGGCTACAGCCTGAAACTGGTGGTTTGGTTTTTTTTCAGTTGTGTGTATTTTTTCATAATTTAAAGCTTTTTTAAAGTGTGTTTTTCCACAGTAGAAAAAACATTTTTGTTGTATAAAATCTTGCCAAATCTGGCTTTTTATAAAACCAATACTTTTGAAACATAAGATACCGATTGAAATGCCAAACTGATGGATTGGGAACTGACCTGATTGAGTCAACTGCCAAATGATAAACAAACATAGTTTAAGCTCATATGTTCCCTTTTTTAGAAAGTGTTCCATTTTTTAATGCCAAGAACAAGTGTGAGTGAGTATGATACTAGGTATACGTGTATAGAAGACAGTTCAACTGTCTCCTTATGTCAGAGATGGCATGAGGATGCATACAGTGTTTTCTGTAATAATATCAAAGCACATGAAGTACAGCATGCAATGATTGATGAGTGATCACATTCAGGAACCTTTCTTGATAAGGTTGCCTCTTAACCGATTCACAGACATTGATAGGCTTCATGCAAAATAGCCTCTCTTGATGTTCTTTAGAAAGATTCATTAATGTAAATGAACAGTGAGAAAATCACTTGAAATTTAAATGTGCAAATTTTAGCAACAAAAATGTAGCACACATCCATGAGCAGCTTAGGTTCAAAGGTGTTTTTTTGACCAGGTGCATGATTGCTAGCAAGCTACAGAGAACTCAGAAGTCAGACATAATTGGATTGATTATCTACAATGCCTAGTAGCACTAAGGTGCACTTAGCACAGAAATTGCTGCTTCTCTCAGCAGCAGAGGAGAGTTGGAAAAGATTGACTTATTAGTTGAGTAACAAAGTTAACAATAAATACTTATGAGATGTTTTCATCCTTAACCCTCCCAACTCCAAAACATCAATAATAAGAACAATTGCTATTTTTTGCTCCCTCATAAAACACCTTATAATTGAAAAATGATTGTAGGTATAGTGCAATTATGAATGCTGTAATCATTGTACATACATCTATATATATATGGCAGCATCCATATTGACTTTGTAATCATTAATTTTTGGCAAATTGAATGTGCTGTGTTGATATGTATCTATGTAATTGTATCATATGTCTTACAGCAAATTCACATTTTAAATAATGGTTTTTATTTACTTTTTTAAGAAAAGAATGTAAATTTTGTCTGTTTATTTCTGACTAGGGATTTGTTGTTTTTATTTAAAAAGCAAAAAAGCTTATTGTAGTACAGAGTGGTACTAGCATTGTGCTGTATAAAATCATTTGTACATTCCTGAGTAAAAGTAAATTGGAGACACACAGAGGACATTCACAATCAAAAAAATGCTTAAATCTTGTCAGGGCTTTATACAGATGCAGAAACCGTTTTTGTTGGAAGAATTTATGCCATTATATCTAGGATTGGAACGTAAACTCTTAAATATGAATTTGTATTTGGCAGATTCAACTTTGGTTAGTTTTACTTTTCTAATAGCCTTTATTAGAAAAGTGAATTTAGAGACATTTCAAACTATTGAACATATTAAGTACTAATGGGTATATGCTATTTCCCTAAAAATATCATTAAAAACTACAGAACATCAGATCAGTTAAACATTATTTCAGAAATTACAGAAACCTTAGATCTAACCACAACAAAGTTGCTAGTGTTAACAATTTTAAGGAGTTAGAGTTTTATTTAATAAAGCTAATCCAGGTAGTGTTAGGTTATAAAAAGTGACACTGACATTCTAAATACATGTTCAGAACAGTTATTCTTGTTATATATGTCATTATAAAATTGGTTCTGATCTTGCTTATAAACATAACAAATCCTCTGTTTCCACTGTTGACTCTGGAGTGCATGATAATATCCCTTCATTTAACTTGGGAATACATTGGCTATGTTGGATTTAGTTATGCCAGGGGAGGTTTAGATTGGATATTAGGAAAAATTTCTTCACAGAAAGGGTTGTCAAGCATTGGAACAGGCTGCCCAGGGAAGTGATGAAGTCACCATCCCTGGAGGTATTTAAAAGATGGGTAGATGTGGTGCTTAGGGACATGGTTTAGTGGTGGTGTTGGCAGTGTTAGGTTGATGGTTGGACTAGATGATCTTAAAGGTCCCTTCCAACCTAGAAAAATCTATGATAGAAATAGAACTGTAGCCAGGAAAAAAAAAAAGCCAGTGATGTCTAATGAAGGTTTGGGGTTTGGGTTTTTTTTTTTGTTTTGTTATGGGATATTGGGGGGAAAATTGAGTTTTAATTTTTGTATAAAAACAAAACAAAAGTTTATTCATGCTTTTTAGATATATTGTGATTGCAAAATTCAAGAGTGTGTGCCACTGGGCTACTTCTGGTATATTTTAAATGAGTTGAACCTGTGACAATGTTTAGATCATTTGAGCATATTCTGAAAAAAATATTCAGCATGCTAATGCAAGCCTTACATGAATCACCTAACACAGCATTGCAGTGTGACAGTGTTTACAAAAACATTTCCTTTTTAAATGACATAGCTGTTCCCAATATATTCCGTTGCTGTTTCTGTTTTAATTGATTTACACTATGCATTATAGTGCTTGAGTCCAGAAGTATGTGCCTCTAACATGAAGCTGAAGGCAAAAACAAGACAGAAACCCTTTTAACTTTGCAAAAATTATGTGATTTCATTGAATGTCATAAATGGGAGAGGAGAGAAGGAAAACATCTTGGGAACCTGTGTATTCTAGGTGTTCACTAGTACAAGAAAGCTGTAATATGTGTTTTACAGAAATCTTAAACTTGCTTTTTTTCACTAAGTAACTGGCACTGTCCTGACATATATAGGATGATGAAGCTATAAGGGCAGTTTACTTTTTATAATTCAGACTCTTGATTTTCAAGATGTATGAACTCTAATTTTTAATAATACTGCCATATCATTGTGAAACTTTTTAAAGTTTGAAAATGGAGAAGAGACTTTATGCTGGCTATCAGTCAGAACTGACTGCATGATTTGCAAAAACTTTAAAAGGGGATAAAAGGGCTGCATATGAAGACATTGCTAGACTCCGAGCTTTTGGTTGTCAGAGGCAAAAGAATTTCAGATTACTCAACCTCATGCCCCTTCCCTTGTTATGCATTCTTCACAAAATAATGAAATAATAGGAGAAAACAAAGGCATGTTAACCCACATGAAGAAAAAAAAAAAGCCCAAATAATTTATTTTATGTGCTGCTGTTCTTGGAGCTCTGTGCATGGTTATCCTGCATTACATTACTAAACTAATGACGTGTGCACAGTATATTAACAAGGCCTACAAATTACCTACCTCTAGTTAAGAAACCAATAAAATAAATATGTTTTGGAGAGACTGTCACAAGTTAGGAAATTAAAATGACCTGTTGTAGATATTTAATGGCTATTTTAGACAGTCACACTTTTGTAGATACAGTCCCTCTTCAGACATAAACAACTAAGGTCATATGTCCCTGTCCAATTTATTAGTTTAGTAGAGATCTTGAAAAACAATGTATTTTGGTTTGATAAGAACCACTGATATCTCCTCTTTTTTGGAGGGGGCTTTTATTTACCCATAACATTTTGAGTTGTATCAAACAAAACAAACATTTCCATGTAATTGGTAATCCATTGAGGGTTATTATTTATCTAGTTAAGAGAATTCAACTAGATCAATCTTATTCTAAAGCTGTTTCTGTGGTGTGGGTTTTTTTCTCTCAAAAGATGGTTCTAAGCTGAAGTCTATTGCTGGATTCCTATTTATCATGCTGCAGGACATCCTTATTTGACCAATATATTGGGGGGGGTAGATACATATTTTTAATTTGCAGTGTTTAAAAAAATAAAGATCATATTTGCTATTCTTAAAGTGTCATTTAAATGCATGTATTGTCTATTGTTTGGGGGACAAAAATAGGGTGTGGTTTTTTGTTTCTTTTGTTGAAAAAACTAATGCATAAACACTGTTCCTCAAAAATCTTGCTGGTTAAAAATACAGTATTTTTGGCCATAACTTTGTACTATAGTATCTTTGTCCCTTGACATTTAACTTTTCTGAAATATATTTGGGCTTCTTGTACTCCCAAAATGTTTCTTATGATAAATATTGTATAGATGTATTATTCCAGTGATTACTTTTTTAATTATACATGCTCTGTCCTCATTGTCCATATATTAACATTTCCTGAATATCATTATTACAGCCAGAAAGTTCAAAACATTTAAGGTTCAGTACAGTGAATACAGTTATTAGACATTATTACTAAAGGTTTTTTTGGCTTGTGTACAACAGGAACAAGCATGGGGGAAAAGAAATAATAATCTATGTCTTTATTAATAGAAAATTTTCAGAATTTGTAGGCTGTTAAGTGTTTTGCATGATTGCAGTAGTACTGCAAGAGCAGACTGTTTCTTTGATCTTTTTGTTTGCCTAAGTGATGATAGGAATAACAGAAAGATGCCTACATGTTGCTTTTCAGGATTCTGGCTCATACTTGAACAACAATCATTGGATCTCACTACTTACCACTGAAGAAGCAGAATTTCAGGCCACTTGCAAAAATGACTTTGTTCTCTATTATGTGATTGCAACAGTTTAAATAAGATTCATGGAATGCAAATAATTTGCCTAAGTAAGAACTTCAATGAATTGCTATTTATTTTTCTTTCCTGTTACAGAATGTAGAGTGAGGAAGGATTTATTTTACCTTTATGTCTCAGTGAGAATAACATCAACAAAAATACAAGTGCAAGTTGTGATATTTAGACATGTGAAATAGATGTAGAAACTTTATGTGATAAATCGTGCATAGTTGTGACATCAACTTACATCACGTACTATGATCATACGACCTGATTGCCAAATCATTTTGTACTATACTGTCCCAAACACCTAGGAGTTTCAGAGTATTTGTAAACAGAGAAAGCTTCATCTGCCACAAAATATGCAGTTGCCTGCTCCTCATGAAAAATTCTGTTATCAGTGACAGTGAAGCTTCACAAAGCAGCTGACCCAATTTCATAGCTCATTGCTGCCAAAATGAACCACCACCCTCAGTTCCTGGGTCTCAGCTACATGGTGCTTTCCCTCTCCCTTATCTTGGACCTTGGTACTTGGTAAGCCAGTAAACTGGATGAAAACAACCCCACTCATTTCTGCTCTTCTTGCTTGGCTAGTTTAGTACTCTAATTTTCCATTTTTTGAGACAGCTTGGCTAATCAATGGTTCAGACAAGTGCCAAGCTGACTAAAGGGAAGAGGGAGAAGTGTGTGGCCAAAAGAAAGGCAAGTTAGAAAACAAGGAGTAAGACTACCCTCCTCTTAAAACCTAATCTTGAAATTTCCATGAACAGTGAGTAGTATCTAAACGCCTCATTTTGAGCACTTCATGGGCTACTAAGTATTCTGGCTTGGGAGGATTGCCCTTTCCACTTTGAAAGGTCTTGATTTAATTTTTATTCAGAAAAAAAAGCCTTTAAAGAAAATAGTAGGACAAGAAAAACTCTTTTCTGCTCCCCAGTAAGAATAAGTTTGTGTAAATATGATCTAAAACCAACTGTAATCAGACTGAAGCCAACAAGTCATGCTTGGTTTTAAGAATGGAAAAATATAAGAACTGGGCTTTCATTCATCTCACAGAAAAAAAAAAAAAAAAGCTCCTGTTTATTTCCAGTAAGATCTTAAAAAGAAGGAAAAATTGCCTTCCTTATGAAGATATTAAAAATGCCATGTCACTGCGCATGACATTCAAAGTTTACTGTCTCCTTGGCCAAAACACACTTGTCTATCACACTGATTAATTGCTTCCTACCATGTAAGGAAAAATATTTTTACAGTACTGCTCTATGTATGTACTTTCTGGAATACTTTCTGATCTTTCTGAATTAAGTGTAAATTGGTCTTCTAAAACTGAACAATTGATGAAGTGTAGTAAAGCTGAAGAATATCAGAGCTTCTTGCTTAGTCTTCTGTCATCTCCCTTCTACCACTTTCCTGATTATTTTTCTATATCTTTCCTTTATGCTGTTTGTCATAAAGAGAAGGTTGCTTGACATATCAGATTCAGTTCTGGTAATAATTACAGAACTGTTTATACTGGCTAAATTAAAGATAAATTGTGACTAAGAATAGGATTAGAAAATTCTGGTAACTGGGGGCAGTTCCCATGTGGATACGCATTTTAGAAAACAAAACTACTATAACAAAATAGTTATTATACAGTCCACTGAAGGCTTACAGTGGGCTAATGTGGGCCAAATGGGGCCAAAATTGCTCATTTTAATTTGTTGTTTCACACTGTCAATAGAGAATTGTATTTCCCAAAATGTACTGAAAAATTGGGTTTTTTTCCGACAGTCCTGTATGTGGTGGTGATTTCAATGATCAAAGACTGCTACTCAGCTGAAGAAATGCATTATTTCAATACGTTCAATTGTATTCTTGCAGAGATACATTATTATATAAAATTTCTTTATATGATGCTAACAAAAGATGACTTGCATGCAGTAAATATTTAAGATATTGCACTTCTATACATTTATTATAAAGAAAAATCACTCTCTCCCTATAAATAAAATTCCATTTATCTCCAGATGAAGTATTTGGAGTCTCTTAACGATCGTCAGTTAAATGTGCTCAAAAGTTTGATTATTGTATACTAGAGATTATCAATTGGTTATCACATGCTGTAGAATGTTTTGTTCTAAATGCTGTTTTTAGAAAATTTGAATAACATTGTGCATCAGTATCTTGATTGCTGCTTTTTTCAGCATGTCTTAGGAGAATATGGAAGGCAAACCTTCACAGTTACTGATAAAACCTGATTTACATTAGGTTAAGACAATGAATGAAGTATAAAATCTATGATTAAGGATCAAATACTTTGGAATTTCACTGTTTTATCTGAACTTGCTTAAGTTAAGCAACCTGAGTGTTATTGTGGGGCAAAAGGCCAGATGTATACTTAATCAAATTGGATGCTTCCCTTGCCTAATAATCTTTTGTTTTAACACATAAATCAATAACATGTTTATAATTTAGCTGATGGAGCTACTTTTCTTGCAATGGACTATTGTGGTAATAAGACAAAAAGTCACTTTTCCTCATCTTAGGTACATAATCATATAATTCAAATTCTTTACCAGCTGTCAAAAGTGTTCAAATAATGTTATGATTAATATTTGTAAAAAAGACAGCTTAATTGTTTTTCAGTAATATTCAATAAGGTCTGGAAATTGGTTGCATTACACCTGTTGTAGGAAAGTGTAGAAATGGTGACAGAAGCTTTCTGTGCTCATGGATAAAATGAATATCTTTTTATATATATTCATATTCATACATGTTGATTTCATTTCTGCTAATATGAAACAAAAGCAACTCCACTGAAGATAGCAAGATGTAATTCCATTTAAAACCAGAAGAGAAAAATATTATATAGCTCCAGAAGAGGAATACAGAAGTTATCCTAGATGATTGTTTAGTGTAAATGAGTTCAGCAAACTTCAAAAGCAGAGAAAAGCTTAAGTAAACCAAGAAACAATTTTTGAATGGTTTAGGTATTTACCTGTTCAAGGTTAATGGAAAAAAAAAATTGGGCCTGAGATACTTTATTAGCATATGTCTTAGAGCATTTGTCATAAGCATGTCCTATGAGGAGTGGCTGAGGGCTCTGGGTTTGTCTAGTTTGGAGAAAAGGAGGCTGAGGGGCTACCTCATTGCTCTCTACAGCTTCCTGAAGAGGGGAAGTAGTGTGGGAGGTGCTGATCGCTTCTCCCTGGTATCCAGTGACAGGATGCGTGGGAATGGGTCAAAGCTTCATCAGAGGAGGTTCAGACTTGACATTAGGAAGTATTTCTTTACCGAGAGGGCGGTCAAACACAGGAACAGGCTTCCTAGAGAGGTGGTCAATGCCCCATGCCTGTCAGTTTTTAAGAGGCATATGGACAATGCCCTTAATAATATGCTTCAACTTCTGGTCAGCCCTGAAGTGGTCAGGAAGTTGCATTAGAGGATCATTGTAGGTCACTTCCAACTGAACTACTCTATTCTATTCTATAGACTCCTTTAAACATATTTTGCCTAATTTGTCACAAAAGATAGAAAAGTAATACAGATTAAGAGCTCTTTCTCCCTTACTCTCATATTCTGAGTTCAATAATAAATACTGCTGCAGAGTGTTCAGAATGACAACTCCAAAGTGCAACAGAGGGGAACAGTGCAATGCAGCAAGACATAGAAGACTAATCTTGCATCCCGAATTAAGTGAAACTATAATAGTTGACCTGCAAAATATGCATAATTCCGTTATTTGGTAACATATTATTCTTAATTATTTCTTAATAGAAAATGTAATCCTTATTAGAAAATGCAATTGTGACTTCGATAGCTTAGCTGATCATCTTTTTAAGTCTAATTCTTTTAATTCTTCATTCAATTATTTTAATTAAAATATAAAGAATAAGGATTGCCTTAAGCTAGGCTATAAAAACTGGAAGGTAAATTCCTCTCCCTGACCCTCCAGTACATAACATGGCTTGATATGTCCTTTATGAGCCACAAATATGTCCTTTATTTATTCTTTTACTGCACAGCAAGTTAAAACACAGGTGTCTCTCATGAGAAATTTAATGAAATGGCATACATATCAGTTGTTCTATACTTCATTTTCTACAATCTATTAATATTCTTTTGGTCTTTCCTTTCAACATTTTAATAGAATAGTGTAAGGTCCTGTACCTGGGATGAAATAACCCAAGAGCCCAATACAGGCTAGGAAGCAGCCTTGCTCACAGGGACCTGAGGGTCCTGGTAGACAACAAACTGAACATGAGTCAGCAGTGTGTCACTGTAGCAACAAAATTCTGGGCTGCATCTTCAGGGGCATTCACATGGGGTTCACCTTTCTGAAAGGGGGAAGACGGTCTTTGCTCACAAGCTAGCAGGGCTCATTGACAAAGCTTTAAACTAGGCTTCAAGGGGGAAGGGGGACAATATCAGGCTTGCCCGTGATGAGCGGTGGGATGACATGCCAAGGTTAGAAGAATGGGGTACTAGCAAGGGCCCTCAGCCTGTTGCTCTGAGATGTGCTGGCTACACTCCAGCACACTTGAAGTCTTACGGAGATGAGCCAGGGGCTTCTGAGGTAATAGGAGGCAACAGGGAAACACCAGAGAAATACCTCAAAGGAATTAAGGGTTGTTCCTCTGAGAAGGTGACACAGCCAACAGCCCAGCTGAAGTGCTTCTACACCAATGTAAGCAGCATGGGCAACAAATAGGAGGAGTTGGAAGCCACTGTGCTGCTAGAAAGCTATGACCCAGTCGCGATCACTGAAACTTGGTGGGACAAATCCCATGACTGGAGTGCAGCGATCAATGGCTACAAACTGTTCAGAAGGGACAGGTGAGGAAGGAGGGGTGGAGGCATTGCCCTCTACATCAAGAAATGGATAGAGTGTGAAGAGCTGTCTCTGAAGAATAGCCACGAGCAGGTTGAAAGCCTATGGGTGAGAATTAGAGACCAAGGCAACAAAGGCAGCAACTACAGGCTGCCCGATCAAGGGGACCCTATTAACGAAGCCTTCTTACTCCAGCTACAGGAGGCATCATGCTCACAGGGTCTCGTGCTGCTGGGGGACCACCCTGACATCTGCTGGAAAAGTAGTGTGGCTTCTTAAGCCAGGACAAGCCTAGTGGCCTTCTACAATGGAGTGACTACATCAGTGGACAAGGGAAGAGCTACAGATGTCATCTACCTGGACTTCTGTAAGGCCTTGGACATGGTCCCCCACAACATCCTTCTCTCTAAACTAGAGAGATATGGATTTGATGGGTGGACTGTTTGTTGGATGAGGAATTGGTTGGATGGTGGCATCCAGAGAGTAGTGGTGAATGGCTCAATGTCCAGATGGAGATCGGTGACAAGCGGTGTCCCTCAGGAGTTCATAGTGGGACCAGTACCGTTCAATATCTTCATCAATGACATAGACAGTGGGATCAACTGCACCCTCAACGAGTTTATGGATGACACCAAGCTGAGTGTTGCGGTTGACACACCCGAGGGACAGGATGCCATCCAGAGGGACCTGGGCAAGCTGGAGAAGTGGGCCCGTGTGAACCTCATGAGGTTCAACAAGGCCAAGTGCAGGGTCCTGCACCTGGGTCAGGGCAACCCCCAGTATCAGTACAGGCTGGGGGATGAAGGGATTGAGAGCAGCCCTGCTGAGAAGGACTTGGAGGTACTGGTGGATGAAAAGCTAAACATGAGCTGGCAATGTGCGCTCGCAGCCCAGAAGGCCAACCGTATCCTGGGCTGCATCAAAAGAAGTGTGGCCAGCAGGTCGAGGGAGGTGATTCTGTCCTTTTACTCCACTCTCATGAGACCCCACCTGGAGAACTACATTCAGCTCTGGAGCTCTCGGCACAGGAAAGACATGGACCTGTTGGAGCGGGTCCAGAGGAGGGTCACAAAAATGATCAGAGGGATGGAGCTCCTCTCCTATGAGGAAAGGCTGGGTCAGTTAGGGTTATTCAGCCTGGAGAAGAGAAGGCTCCAGGCAGGCCTTATTACGGCCTTTCAATACTTAATGGGGGCCTCCAGGAAGGATGTGGACAGACTTTTTAGTAGGTCCTGTTGTGATAGGACAAGGGGTAGTGGTTTTAAACTAAAAGAGGGTTGATTCAGACTACATAGAAAGAATTTTTTTTCATGATGAGGGTGGTGAAACACTGGAACAGGTTGCCCAGAGAGGTGGTAGATGCCCCATTTCTGGAAACATTCAAGGTCAGGTTGGACAGGGCTTTGAGCAACCTGATCTCATTGAAGATGTCCCTGATCGTTGCAGGGGGGTTGTACTAGATGACCTTTAAAGGTCTCTTCCAACTCAGACTATTGTATGATTCCATGATTCTATGATTCCTAGCTGTCGTGGTTTAGGCCAAATCGGCTACCGGGGACCTGGGGGACCCCAGATGGGACCGACAGATGCTCTCCTCTACCCCTCTTCAGAGAGAGGGGCAGAGGAGGAAAAAGAGACTTATGAGTTTAGAAGGAACTAAACTACTTTAATGAAATATTAATAATAAAATAAAAAAGAAATAATGAAATATATACAAAACTGTATCAAGCTCCCGAGATTACAATCACGACACCGGCTGTCACTGGGGCAGTCCCAGGCTGGACTCAGTGATGGAGGGGAACTGGATTCCGGATCTGCATTCAGGATCGGGATCA
>NW_009649199.1:8140-12497 GCF_000708025.1 Charadrius vociferus | reverse complement strand
CCTTGGTTGTTATAGCAATAAGTAGAAGCAAGGTCCTCTCTGCATACCATGCCTGGGCATCAGCTATAAACATAGGTCTTATCACCCTGAGAGAGTGAACGTTGTCTGCACAATATGCTGTTAATTTCAGTTGTTAGAGAGGCCCAGCTAAGAAGCGAAGTTACTGACCAAAATTGGTCCTGTTTTACCTCAAACCAGGACACTAGCATAGATAGAGATGTGATTATTCCACTCTGCTCAGCACTTGTCTGGCCTCACCTGGAGTACTGTCTCCAGTTCTTGTCCCCACAATTCAAGAAAGGTGCAGAGAGACTGGAAAGGGTCCAAAGGAGGGCCACGAAGATGATCAAAGGGCTGGAGAACCTGCCCTATGAGGAAAGACTGAAGGAGTTAGGACTTTTCTCCCTGGAGAAAGAAGGCTCAGGGGAGACCTCATCGCAGTGTTCCAGTACTTAAAGGGCAGCTACAAAGAGGACGGAGGGTCTCTTCTCAAGGAGCCACATGGAGAAGACAAAGGGCAACAGGTGCAATTTGCACTGATAGAGGTTTCATCTTGATATAAGACAGACATTTTTTATAGCGAGATCAATCATTCACTGAAACAAACTCCCCAGGTGATGTGGTAGTGCCCCATTGCCAGAGGTTTTCAAGATGTGATTGGACTGGGTGCTATATAATCTCATCTAGTCTCCCTTTCCCACAAAAAGTTGAACCAGATGGTCTTTCAAGGTCCCTTCCAACCTTGGCTTTTCTATGATTCTATGAAATTAAGATTGCTGTTGGACAAAGAGCTGGTGAAAGGCTTACTGGAATAAAAAACTTCTAGAAACAGAAAGCCTACAGTTCTAAATAGAAAAAGTGACAGTCTTGATAACAAGTCAACTTAATACTTTCTTTTTTTTAAAGTATAAATAGTTGAACAGTATGAATAGTTGTATTTGTAGAATTGGTAGGTCAGCACAAGAGACCAGTAACAATAATTCTGAAGAGGCATTGTTCAAATATTTTACATGCAGTAATATATGAGAAACACATCCTCCATGCTAAAAGGAAATTTTTTACTTCTTACATTGAAATTAGTCTTTCCCTTTCAAATCCCTTTTAGTGAAACCCAGGGTATGACCAGAATAGTATTAATCACATCCATGGGAGCAGACCTGCAAAATGGACAGTGGAGTTCATTGGCAGGTACTTGCTGCTTATGAAGTCTATGGAGCAGTAGATTGGATGTCTTAGGTGGAGATGCAGGCAAAAAGGGCAGCACATTCTTATGGCTATACTTTGGGCTGTCTTTAATAAGGAGGCAGCTGATGTTTTTTGAAATTAACTTTTATTTAATACTGAAAATAACTATTTAACTCATGCTGAGTGGCACAAAGACATTTTATATCACCAATAATGATGCCAATAACTGATTTCAAAACACATCTTGATGACACAAAAAACACTGAGAAATATCGTACCCTTAGCATGTTCTCCTAATTTTATTTTGATTATATATTTCTTTTAAATGCATTATACTTTGTTTATAAGCTAGTTTTGTGTTATTCTGTTCACAGTAAGAGTTATCTCCCTCAATATATATATATTAATATCAGAAATATCTGTCTATATTTGTCCTGAGACCCTCAAAGGAGTACTCTGGTAACTGCTAGATCTTCCTTGATTCTCTTCCCAGACTAGCTGGCAAATTATAAGGTGATCTTTTGTGCCATCAAGGTAAAACGCAAGGGAAGAGCCATATTATTTTATGAAAAATATCTTATTCTGGACACAAATGGATCTAGTTTTAATGAGTTATGTTTAAAGAAAAAAATTTAGATATGATTTAAATATGATTTACAGATATTTCATTACTGACCCAATTAGCCATAACATTTAGCTATTTCAAAATGTTTCTCCAGCTTTGTCTGTCATTTTTTATAATCTAGTTCCTTAACAGATTAATACATTTTTAATATTTGAGTTTAGCTTTTTTCTCCTAGAAATAAATAGCATTGCCATAACTTGCCATTACTGCTGGCATTATCAGCAGCTCTAGTGTTTTCCATTGTACAAAATTAGCAATATGTATTTTAATCACTTTGCATTGTTTTTGAAGTCAAACTTCCTTTTATGTATCATGTCTAATTCTTTTTGAACATTTACCTTGAACATTTTCAGAAACTTTGTGACTGATTTCCTAGATGATCTCTTTTCTTAATTCATTTCAACTGAATGAATCCAAAAGCCTATCTTCGTTAGTATTTCTCAGTCTTTTGATAATTCAATTGGGTAGACAATCATCTGTTCTATTTCCACTGCCTGGATTGCAGAACATATTGAACTATAAAATGTTCTATCTTAGAGAAACCAACAGTGCTGTCTTTTAGAGACCAGCCTGTATATTCACACAATGCAGCATTCATATTACTTTCCATATGACTTCTGGATATAAATCACAGGATTTAAATTATTTTCACTATTTTATATGGTTTTAATTCAATGGACTTCATTTCCAGACATAAACATGATTTTTTTTTTGTTCCTAATCTGTTTCATCCAAGTCTGTGAAGACTATTTTGGGATATAATTTCACTCCTACTGTGCTATAAAAATTCAGTGTTTCCTTAGATTTTGCCCAAAATTCAGTCACTCAGTAATTCAGAGTATTATTTCAGCTATCCCTATGTGATCCCTTTAATTAAATGCTCTCCGTTAAAAACAATTTAAAATTTTAACAGTAGTTTTCAAAGCTCTTCATTTAATATGGCTTGCAACATATATATGTTGGGTTTTGTAAATTAACTTATACCTCAAGGAATGAGTTACAGGAATGGAGCATTGATATATCTGATTACAACCTCTGTACTAAGAAGAGTGCATAAAACAGACTGGCATTCTCAGTTAAACACACCGTTTCTAAGTCTTTAGTTCTTGGTAACTCAAAGCTTTAAGGATATTAAAGGCATGGGAACACATGCATTAACTGGAAAACAAAAGCTAGCAGGGTTAGGAAGAGAGGTAGGAAGGATGTTATAAACCATTGACTTAAAAAAGAGAGAGAGATTGCCAGTGAAGACTGAGGCAAAAAAGTTGTTGAGTAACTCAGCCTTCTCCTCATCCCACGTTACCAGTTTACCATTCTTCCTCATCATGGCGGGGTACACTTTCTTTGACCTTCCTTTTCTAGCTGACATACCTGTAGAGGTCCTTCTTATTATTCTTTGCATCCCTTGCCAAGTTCAGCTCCAGCTGCACCTTGGCCTTCCTGACCCCATCCCTACACAACCAGGCAGCATCTCTATACTATTCCCAGGATACCTGTCCCTGCTTCCACTGCCTCTGCATCTCCTGCCCTTTAGTTTGACCAGCAAGTCTTGACTCAGCCATGCCTGTCTCTTGCCTTCCTTTCCTGATTTCTTACACCTGGGAATCGAGAGCTCTTGAGCTCTATGGAAAGCATCCTAAAAAATCTGCCAGCTCTGTTCTGCTCCCTTGTCCCTGAGGGCAGTTTCCCAGGGGGTCCTATTGACTAACTCCTTGAAGAGCTGGAAGTTTGCTCTCCTAGAATTCAGAGTCCTGAATTTACACTTTGACTGACACAAAGAATCACAGAATGGTCAGGGTTGGAAGGGACCTCTGGAGATCATTTAGTCCAACCCCCCAGACAGAACAAGGTCACCTACAACAGGTTGCACAGGATGGCATCCAGGCGTGTTTTGAATGTCTCCAGAGTGGGAGACTCCACCACATCTCTGGGCAGCCTGTTCCAGTGCTCCGCCAGCCTCAAAGTAAAGAAGTTCCTCCTCAGGTTAAGATGGAACTTCCTATATTCAAGTTTGTGCCCATTACCTCTTGTCCTATCACTGGGGACCACTGAAAAAAGACTGTTCCCATCCCCCGGCACCCTCCCTTTAAGTATTTATAAGTATTGATAAGATCCCCCCCTCAGTCTTCTTTTCTCCAGACTAAAAAGACCCAGGTCCCTCAGCCTTTCTTCATATGAGAGATGTTACCATCTCCTAATCATCTTAGTAGCCCTTTGCAGGACCCTCTCCAGCAGATCCCTGTCCTCCTTGAACCAGGGAGCCCAGAACTGGACACAATACTCCAGATGCGGCCTCACCAGAGCAGAGTAGAGGGGGAGGATGACCTCCCTCGACCTGCTGGCCACGCTCTTCTTGATGTACCCCAGGATGCCATTCGCCTTCTTGGCCACCAGGGCACATTGCTGCCTCATGGTCATCCTGTTGTCCACCAGGACTCCCAGGTCCCTTTTCACAGAGCTGCTCTCCAGCAGGTCAGCCCCCAACCTGTACCGATGCATGGGGTCATTCCTCCCCAGATGCAGTACCCTACACTTGCCCTTGTTGAA
>NW_009649199.1:0-4017 GCF_000708025.1 Charadrius vociferus | reverse complement strand
AGAACTGGAAGAAGGCAGCTCAGAACTAGAAGCTGCATCCGATTTTCAAAATACTTCAGTGGTCGATGTTAAAAATCCCAAAGGAGCCAACAATTTGTCTCCAGGACAAAGACATTTGACAGCACTCTTTCTTCATGGACTGAGGTGTCCGGGCAGAGGCACAACCATCTGAAAGCCTTGGAAATGAAAGTCCTCATTACAGGTTTGTCACACGGTCTTCTGAAGGGCAGGACATATGGGGAAACCAGGGGAACACAGCTACTCTCAGAGAGAAAGACACATCAAGACTGACACGCGGCACTTAACAGCCTCAGGACAATTACTGCTGAGAGCTAGGAAGTGAAAAGAATGAAGAACTAGTGTTGTTCCATCAGGAACACCAGGACCTTGAGGAAGCTGGTGTTGCCGCCCACCCCAAACGACTGTCCAGAGCTCCTCCTCACTTCAGCTCTCCACTGCATACGGGACGTGGCTTTTGACTTCTGGCCATGGGAGTATTTCAGTTGGCAAATCCATAGCTCGGAAGGTTAACCACCTCCAGGACAGACAAGAGCAGGAAGAGAGTTCTCCCGTGAGCTAATGCCTGCACTTCTCAAAGCCTTACAAATATTAAATTAGAAGGAAAAATTTACTTGCTTAGAAACAAATGGACAATTTTCCGAGTTCTGGATGATTCAAGTGTATCGGTTCTACAGAAAGGAAAAAACAAAAAAAGGGGAAAAAAAAGCAGCCGTTTCACCACAGCGTGAAGGAGCAGAAGGAAGCAAGGCTCTCATTCAAGTCACATACACACAACTGTGGAGAACTGTTGACGCGGAAGCTCGGACAGATACACCACGACCAATATGATCAGGTAAATGCCACTTTATTGCACAGATAGCTCAGCTAATAGAGACAGTTCTCTCCCGCGCCACGCAACACTCAAGCAGCAATTGGTTACATGCATAGTTCAAGCGAGCATCTCTACTGTATGATTGGCTAGCCCCAGCTGTTCACACGCAGAGTTATCTACTTCTATGCTTTATCAAAAATCCTGCTTATCGGTACGTTCAGCAACAGTTCTTTCCTCCCTCCACATAACTCAGCCGTTCACAAAACACAATTTGACCTTCGACATTCCTTGAAGCTTACACTGTCGTCAACAAGTTCTCAGTGCTTGGGGTGCTCACAGGGTGACCATTGATCTCTAAAAATTCTCCCACACGTGGATCTGGATCAAAGGCAGAAAAACAGAGAGTCCTCCTCCACAAAGCTTTTAACCGTTTAGCTTGCTTGATTTTGGCATATGGTTCACAGTCGTGGATAACCTGTGCAATACCGCCCATGGTTAAATCCACCCCTCTGTCATGAGCCCATTTATAGGTTGCATCCCTTCCTTGATGACCTGAAGTCATGGGCCCACCGAGCTAAAAATAGTTCACCTTTATGTTGCCAATTCAAATCTGTTCCTCGGTGGCACGACTCATGGGTACGTGGGCATCTATGTGACGTACCTTTACGACTAGGTTCGCTAGCTTGTCAGCAATGTCTTGCCACAGCTCAGCAGCCCAGATGGGTTTACCTCTGCGCTGCCAGTTGCTCTGCTTCCACTGCTTTAACCAGCCCCACAGAGCATTTGCCACCATCCATGAGTCAGTATAGAGATAGAGTATTGGCCACTTTTCTCGTTTAGCAACATCTAACTCCAGCTGGATGGCTTTTACCTCTGCAAATTGACTCGATTCACCTTCTCCTTCAGTCGTTTCTGCGCCTCATCGCGTAGGAGTCAACAAAGCAGCTTTAAATGTTTGACGCTTTCCTACAATACGACAAGTTCCATCCATGAACAGAGCATACTGTTTCTCATTATCTGAGAGTTCATTATGTGATGGGGCTTCCTCAGCACATGTCACCATCTCCTCTGGTGGCATCCCAAAGTCTTTGCCTTCCGGCAAATTTGTGATCACTTCTACGATTCCTGGACGATTTGGGTTTCCTATTCGAGCTCGCTGAGTGATTAAGGCAACCCACTTACTCCAGGTAGCATTGGTGGCATGATGAGTAGAAGGAACTTTACCCTTGAACATCCAGCCCAGTACTGGTAATCGGGGCGCCAGGAGGAGCTGTGCTTCAGTACCGATTACTTCTGAAGCAGCTCTAACTCCTTCATATGCTGCCAAGATTTCTTTTTCAGTTGGAGTATAATTGGCCTCGGAGCCTTTATATCCTCGACTCCAGAATCCTAGGGGTCGACCTCGAGTCTCCCCTGGTGCTTTCTGCCAAAGGCTCCAGGTAGGGCCATTGTCCCCGGCTGCGGTGTAGAGCACATTTTTAATGTCCCGTCCTGTTCGGACTGGTCCAAGGGCTACTGCATGCACAATTTCTCGTTTAATTTGCTCAAAGGCTTGTCGTTGCTCAGAGCCCCACATAAACTCATTTTTCTTTCGAGTCACTTCATAGAGAGGTTTCACAATTTGGCTATAACCTGGAATATGCATTCTCCAGAAACCCACAACACCTAAAAAGGCTTGTGTTTCCTTTTTGTTAGTAGGTGGGGACATAGATGTTATTTTGTTAATCACATCCATTGGGATCTGGCGACGGCCATCTTGCCACTTAATTCCCAAAAATTGGATGTCTTGTGCAGGTCCCTTGACCTTACCTCTTTTAATGGCAAAACCTGCTTTCAGAAGAATCTTAATTATTTTCCTACCTTTGTTGAAAACTTCTTCTGCTGTATTACCCCACACAATGATGTCATCGATGTATTGTAGGTGTTCTGGAGCTCCACCCTTCTCCAGTGCAGTCTGGATCAGTCCGTGACAAACAGTAGGGCTGTGTTTCCACCCCTGGGGCAGTCGATTCCAGGTGTACTGGACACCCCTCCAGGTGAAAGCAAACTGTGGCCTGCACTCTGCTGCTAAAGGAATAGAGAAAAAGGCATTAGCAATGTCAATTGTAGCATACCATTTGGCTGCCTTTGACTCCAGTTCATACTGAAGTTGTAGCATGTCTGGTACAGCAGCACTCAGTGGTGGTGTGACTTCCTTCAGGCCACGGTAGTCTACTGTTAATCTCCAGTCCCCATCAGACTGTTGCACTGGCCATATAGGGCTGTTAAAGGGTGAATGAGTCTGGCTCATCACTCCTTGGCTGTCTAGCTGATGGATCATGTTATGGATGGGAATCAGGGAGTCTCAGTTGGTGTGATATTGTTGTTGATGCACCGTGGCAGTAGCAATTGGCACCTGTTGATCTTCAACCCTCAGCAGTCCCACAACAGAAGGGTCATCTGGAAAGCCGGGTAAGGTAGACAGCTGTGTAACATCCTCAGTCTCTACAGCTGCTATACCAGAAGCCCTCCGATACCCTTCTGGGTCTTCGAAATACCCTCTTTTGAGGTAGTCTATGCCAAGGATGCACAGAGCATCTGGACCAGTCACCATGGGGTCTTTCTCTCATTTATTCCCAGTTAGGCTCACTTCGGCCTCCAATATAGTAATTTCTTGAGACCCCCCTTTCACTCCGGAAATAGTGACAGTTTCTGCACCTTTATGATTCGATGGCAATAGGGTACACTGTGCACCAGTGTCCACCAGGGCTTTATACTTTTGTGGCTCTAACATGCCAGGCCATTGATTCCACACAGTCCAATAAACTCCATTGTCCCTCTCCTCCTGGCTAGAGGCAGGGCATCTCTAATGTTGAGCATAGTACCCACGATTAGCAGATGAGTTCCTACCTGTACAGGAGAATTGCTCACTGTAGACCAGAGCAGCCATCCACCTGAAAGAATTCTTACTTCTGTTTTACCTTTCAACTCATGTACTCATGCTCCTAGGGATGAGGTAGGTTGTCCATCCCACTTTCTCCATAGTCACAGAGGAAAAACCGCAGGAAATCTCATAGTGTGTTTGTTGCGTTAAGGGGCAAAGTAGTTTTGCAGAAAATAAACCCACTTGTGTTCTAACACTCCTCACCGAGGTGGGAGGCTAGGTGCGGCTAGGTTTAAATTCTGAGTGATGCCCATCCACCACT
>NW_009649198.1:4776-5580 GCF_000708025.1 Charadrius vociferus | reverse complement strand
GACTTGATCTTAAGGGTCTTTTCCAACTTTATGATTCTATGATTCTATGTTCTGCACTGGGTTGTGTATGAGGGAAGAGATGGGTTCTTTCAGGATCTCAATAAGAAAGGCCTGACAACAAATGGTGTTTTAATAGGATAGAATAAAAAGAGGAATATAGATAGTGAGTAAATATTATGATGGCTCCAATGTATTTTCAGGGGAATGTACGGTCTGTTATCTTCCCATGGGGCTCACAACACCTTTGGCACTCTGTGGGGAGAATCCAAATCTAGTAAATTCATATGGGTTTTGTATGTTTTCCAGTGAGCAACTGAGGCAAAACTGGGGTAATTACTTGGTCCTGGCATACTCTCCCTTTCTTCACTAACGGGGGTGGGGTGGGGGGGAACAAAGCATGTAATCCATGGTCCAAATTTCCTTTTGTGATCTCATTTTCCTTTTAATTGCTTATATTTTCCCCATAAATAGGGGTAGGTTTCCCATCAATTTTGTCTTTTGGAACTCTGGATTGGAGTAAAGCTATGAACATTTCCTTTCAGGTAACTTTTTTTCTTTTGCAGTTTATCTACAAAGCATAATTTCCTCTCTCCCCTTTTGGCTTCGTTTTCTCCTAACAGCCCTAGCATTAGAATTACATCCCCGACCACTTTCCACTGGGCAGCTCCCAAAAGTGAAATGATGGCCCCTTTAAGATTAAAAGATGTCCTGGCAAACAGCCTGGATTGCTTTCCTGAGTTGGGGCTAGTGAAGGCAGGGTTGTACACACCCTGTAGAATAGCCAATTCTCTCCAATACTGCCCC
>NW_009649198.1:2701-3811 GCF_000708025.1 Charadrius vociferus | reverse complement strand
GAAAACACTGAGACCTTGAAACCCACACACCATAGCTGGCTGTAAAGTAAATATTTTCACAAATTCAGACACTGGAGTCTTCTAAAAGTGCAGTCTTCCCAAGTATTAAAATAGAAATTAGTCCTGTGTCGCTCAAACCAAGACGTTCCACCCCTTATTTCATACCATATATATGTCACACTCAAGTTACTGTTATATTTGCTCCCTAAAGCTATGAACTATTTCTCTAAAAGGTCTATTAAGTTTTTGGCTTTTTAGTTCAAAACTAGGAGTTCCATCTATCATAATAGTCTTTTAGGGTATGAACATGTGATGTGCCATTCACTCAGTTGTCGGATCAGAACCAGGCCTCAATACAGGATGACAGACGGGTGGAGTTGGGCGCAGCAATATAATGTGTTGTGCTCACGGCTAGCATGGTCCCTGTTGCTGGATGCCATTCGACAAAGTTGGCTCCAGTTTCATTACTACTATGTTATCCTGAAAAACACTTATGGAACACTGTTAGTGTTATGTAACAATTAACACCATGCATTTTAAAACTAAGGATTTTCACCCAAAATCAGATCTCCTAAAGGTATACATCACACTTCTCCATTCTCCTGCATCACCCACCAGGTATGCCCCGGTCCTTCAGCAAAAGCAACCCCATGAGTGGCCCTGCCTTTGCCTGAGGCCAGAGTAACCCAGAGTGTTTTCCCCAACATATTCTTTACATGCACCACAGGGACCTTGTCCGCTCGGCTGACAGTTCCCCTGGTGTTGACTAACCAGGTGGCTTTTGCTAAATGCTCATCCCACTTTTTAAATGTTCCAGCAGTCATTGCTTTCAGGGTAGTCTTCAGTAGTTCATTGCATCGTTCGACCTTCCCGGCAGCTCGTGCATGATAGGAGATGTGATATATACACTCAATACCATGCTCTTTAGCCCAGGCATCTCTAAGATTATTTCAGAAATGAGTCCCATTGTCTGAGTCAATTCTCTCTGGAGTGCCATGTTGCCACAACACTTGTCTTTCCAGGCCTAAGATAGTGTTACAGGCAATGGCATGAGACACAGCATATGTTTCCAGCCATCTGGTGGTTGCTTCCACCATTGTAAGCACATAG
>NW_009649198.1:0-2684 GCF_000708025.1 Charadrius vociferus | reverse complement strand
CGTGGAAGGGAGATATAGTCAATTTGCCAGGCTTCTCCATACTTACATTTCAGCCACCGTTCTCCGTACCATAAAGGTTTTGACCATTTAGCTTGCTTAATTTCAGCACGTTTCACATTCATGGATGAGTTGTGAAATAGTGTCCATAGTCAAATACACCCCTTGGTCAAAAGCCCATCTGTATGTCGCATCTCTTCCTTGATGATCTGAAGTGTCATGGGCCCACCGAGCTAAAAACAATCCACCCTTATGTTGCCAGTCCAAGTCTACTTGGGACACTTTAATCTTAGCACCCGATCCACCTGCTGGTTGTTTTGTTGTTCCTCAGTGGCCCGACTCTTGGGTATATGGGCATCTACATGACATACCTTCACAGAAAGCTTTTCTAATCAGGGCAGCAATATCTTGCCACAAGTCAGCAGCCCAGATGGGTTTACCTCTGTGCTGCCAGTTGCTCTTCTTCCACTGCTTTAACAATCCCCACAAGGCATGTGCTGCCATCCATGAATCAGTATAGAGGTAAAGTACTGGCCACTTTTCTCGCTCAGCAATATCTAAAGCCAGCTGGATGGCTTTCACTTCTGCAAACTGACTCGACTCACCCACTCCCTCAGCCACTTCTGCAACTCGTTGAGTAGGACTCCACACAGCAGCTTTCCACCTTCGCTGGTTTCCTACAACACAACAAGATCCATCAGTGAACAGCGCATATCACCTTTCATTTGCTGATAATTGATTATATGGTGGGGCCTCCTCAGCACGCACCACCCTCTCCTCTGGGACCCTCCAAAATCCATGCCTTGCAGCCAGTTCATGATCACCTCCAAAATTCCTGGATGTTTAGGGTTCCCTATTCAAGCTCGCTGAGTAATTTGTGCTATCCATTTACTCCACGTTGATAGCGGGCCTCTGATCCTCTATATGCTTGACTCCAAAACCCTAGGGGTCAGCCTCAAGTCTCTCCAGGTGCCCTTTGCCAGAGACTCCAGGTAGGGCCATTCTCCCCTGCTGCAGTGTAGAGGACATTTTTTACATCTGGTCCTGTCCGAACTGGCCCAAGGGCTACTGCATGGACAATTTCCCGTTTAATTTGTTCAAAGGCTGATTGCTGCTCCAGGCTCCATTTAAAATCATTCTTCTTTCTAGTCACTTCATAGAGAGGTTTCACAATCTGACTGCAACCAGGAATATGCATTCTTCAGAAACCCACAATGCCTAAGGTGGCTTGTGTTTCCTTTTTGTTAGTAGGTGGTGACATAGCTGTTATTTTATTAATCACATCCATTGGGATCTGACGATGCCCATCTTGCCACTTAATTCCTAAAAACTGGATCTTTTGTGCAGGTCCCTTGACCTTACCTCGTTTGATGGCAAAACCGGCTTCCAGAAGGATTTGAATTACCTTCTCCCCTTTCTTAAAAACTTCTTCTGCTGTATTACCCCACACAATGATGTCATCGATGTACTGCAGGTGTTCTGGAGCTCCACCCTTCTCCAGTGCAGTCTGGATCAATCCATGGCAAATAGTAGGGCTGTGTTTCCACCCCTGGGGCAGTCGATTCCAGGTGTATTGGACACCCCTCCAGGTGAAAGCAAACTGTGGCCTGCACTCTGCTGTTAAAGGAATAGAGAAAAAGGCATTAGCAATGTCAACTGTAGCATACCATTTGGCTTCCTTTGACTCCAGTTCATAGTGAAGTTCTAAAATATCTGGCACGGCAGCACTCAGTGGTGCGGTGACTTCATTCAGGCCACGATAGTCTACTGTCAGTCTCCATTCCCCATTAGGCTTTCGCACTGGCCATATGGGACTGTTAAAGGGTGAATGAGTCTTACTGATCACCCCTTGGCTTTCCAGCTGACGGATCAACTTCTGGATAGGGAGCAAAGAATCTCGATTAGTGCGATATTGTCGCCTATGCACCGTTGTAGTAGCAATGGGCACTTTTTGTTCCTCAACCCTCAACAATCCCACCATAGAAGGATCCTCTGACAGCCCAGGCAAAGTAGACAGTTGGATCACTTCCTCCGTCTCCACCGCCGCTACACCAAACGCCCACCAGTACCCCCTGAGGTCCTTAAAATATCCTCTCCTGAGGTAATCTATGCCAAGAATGCATGGAGCATCTGGACCAGTCACAATGGGGAACTGTTGACGCGGAAGTTACGGACAAATACACAACGACCAATATGATCAGGTAAATGCCACTTTATTGCACAGATAGCTCAGCTATTATAGACAGTTCTCTCCCGCACCACGCGACACTCAAGCAACAATTGGTTACATGCATAGTTCACGTGATCATCTTTACTATATGATTGGCTAGCCCTAGCTGTCCACGTGTACAGTTATCTTCTTTTATGTCCTGCTCAAGGTCCTGCTTATCGGTAAGTTATTTCCTCCCTCTACATAACTCAGCTGTTCACAAAACACAGCTCGACTTTCTATAACCTTGAAGCTTACACTGTTGTCAACAAGTCTTCAGTGCTTGGGGTGCTCACAGGGTGACCATTGATCTCTAAAAATTCTCCCACAGGGAACTTTGCCCATTTATTCCCAGTTAGGCTCATTTTGGCCTCCAATACAGTCAGTTCTTGAGGTCCCCCCGTCACTCCAACAATAGTGATGGGCTCTGCCCCTCTGTGATTTGGCGGCATTATGGTGCACCAGTGTCCACCAAGGC